>NC_090179.1:13641826-13879326 GCF_024679245.1 Pseudorasbora parva
GCTGCTAAAATTCGCACTCATGGGTCTATATATCACATAATAGTCGCTTCAACCCTTGGACATAGAAAACAACCGCGGAAAAAAATGCGGACTTTGCAACACAGTGCAGTTGAGCTCTGTCTGTTGCGATTTGACAATGCGTCCTTCGTTGCTCTGATTGGTTGTCGGTCTGTCCAATTGAGGTCTTTTTCTGGTTCGGTTAAAACACGCCCCATAAACACAGCCCAATGGAGCAGTTTCAGACTCATATTCTGACTAGAATTGAGTATGACCACATCAGGCTAGTGATGTGGAGTACCATTTATTCCCTTTAAAGGGGTACTTCAGCGCTGGGATGATGAATCTGTATTTAAATTGGGTCATCAATGTAGTAGAAATGTGAAATTATTTTTAAATTTGGTGCCTTCTAGACTGAGAAAAGACAGATCATGTATTTTTGTCTCATGGGGATGAAAGACAACAATTCCCAGAATGCTTTGCTGTCCTGTGAGGCCATTCCCAAAGCCACCAACTTGATTACTGTGACTGAGTTGAAGACACTACAATTAAAAACTGAATGTGTCTGTTCAATATAATGAGTGAGTCAACGTGCGAGTATCACAGCACTGAGCACTAACTGCAGGAGTGAGATAAATGAGCTGATGAGCTCTTGTGATGAGAGCTGAGGTAATCGCAACTTCACTCGCGGCATACATTCACAACCCAACGCGAGTTCAGTCTGGCGCGTTTCAGTTCATGCCTTTGCAAGCTTAACTTTCATAGAAATTAATTTGAGAAGCTAGAAGACTTACATTGCTCAGCTCACCATAGCTCCGTTTAAATGAGTGCCTGTAGCTGCGAGCTGAGCTCTGTGTGTAATCTCCATCCCCCATGTGCGGGTTCAAAACATGCGGAAATGGCTCCCTCTGCTGGCTGTAGTCTTTAGCTTTGGCCAAACATTCCTCCTATGATGCAAATATCGTCTATTTGTGTCATAGGAGGAATTTTTCCAGAAATAAAATGCATAAATCTCTGGTCTCAGGGGGATATGAGGGGGGAAAGCACAATCATTTGAATATACTCCAGGGTTTCTACTGATACAAAGCCATATGCTAATCGCTGAAGTAACCCTTTAATAATTGCATGACAATTTGTAAGATTCTTATTATTATGATGATTTTTATTATTAATGATGCTTATTGTTATTTAGAAGAATAATGTTATTATTTATTTTATTATTATTATTATTTAAAAGAAGAAGAATGTGATTTGTATTATTTTGTCAGTCTGAATTATTTTCAGTCCCAGTCCGTGTGCAGCTGCCGGGCCTAACCCTGAAACGTCAGGTAAAGCGCACAGGCTCGCAACTGGAGGAATACATGCCTACAAATCAAATGCTTTGGTATAGTCTCACAAATTAAACACTGAAGTCCATTGCACAAAGTTTATAATTATTGTTTTACAGTGGGTCATAATATAGCATATATTTGTCAGTGCGTTTTGTGGTGTTAGGAATAGTTGTTCTGCACATTTTCGCACTAACTCAAAACGTGCGTACACCACCTCATGAGCTTACGTAGTATTGTACGCCAACGTCCATATTGATAAATCTCAAAGTCACCTTGGGTTTGGGTGTACGCAAGGTGTACGCTGGAAATTTGGTGTATGCACTTTTGATAAATGAGGGCCATTGTGAGTCAGTGGGCAGTTTTAACATAAGGACAGCAGAGTTGCGTGTTACTTGTAAACAAAGAAGCTGGCGAATGGCGGTCTTTCGAATCGGCTTTGGCCACGACTCTGGAAAACTTGGAGTTAAGCTTTTCTTTGAGAGAAGAACAAAGAATGGCACTGAAATCATTTTTAAGAAGGGAAGATGTGTTCGGCGTTTTGCCGATCAGTTACCGCGAAAGTTTACTTATCAGTTAAGTGCTGTCCAGTTGCGTGCAGAGGGAGTCTGAAAGACAACCGTTTATCCCGCCCTTGGGATTGAGCCCTGCCAATGGTGAGTTTCCAGACCAAACATCTTGATGTGGGTCTGGCTTGTCAGGCTAATAAGTACCCTAAACATCCTTAAAAGCTGCAGTCTGTACATTTTACCTCTTTGTCTCTATCTGTTTAAAATTGCAGCTATTTGCAGAATTATGTTCTTTACGTGGGTTGTGCATTGGCACATTTTGAACACTGGCATGTTTTGTACTTTGTAACGTGTTCTTAAAGGGTTACTTCAGCGATTAGCATATGGCTTTGTATCAGTTGAAACCCTGGAGTATATTCAAATTATTGTGCTTTTCCCCCTCATATCTCCCTGAGACAAGAGATTTATGCATTTTATTTCTGGAAAAATTCCTCCTATGGTGCAAATTGACGATTTTTGCATCATAGGAGGAATGTTTGCCCAAAGGCTAAAGACTACAGCCAGCAGAGGGAGCTATTTCCGCATGTTTTGAACTCGCGCATGGGGGATGGGAGATTACACACAGCTTGCAGGTAGAGCTCAGTTTGCAGAGCTCAGTTTGCTCATTTAAACTGAGCTGTGGTGCGCAATGTAAGTCTTTTAACTTTACAAGCTTAACTTTCATAGAAATTAATTTGAGAAGGCATGAACTGAAACGCGCCAGACTGAACTCGCGTTGTGAATGTATGCCGCGAGTGTAGTTGCGATTACCTCAGCTCTCATCACTCCTGCAGTTAGTGCTCAGTGCTGTGATACTCGCGCGGTGACTCACTCATTATATTGAACAGACACGTTCAGTTTTCAATTGTAGTGTCTCCTCTAACTCAGTCACTGTAATCAAGTTGGTGGCGTTGGGAATGGCACAGGGCAGCGAAGCATTCTGGGAATTGTAGTCTTTCATCCCCATGGGACAAAAATACATTTTCTGTCTTTTCTCAGTCTAGAAGACAATAAATTCAAAAATAATTTCACATTTCTACTACATTGATGACCCAGTTTAAATACAGATTCATCTTCCCAGCGCTGAAGTACCCCTTTAAGGTGTATGAATAGTTAGGTCTTGAGGCCAGTTGCGTAAACGTATAGGGGTATGTATGTAACCCCAGTTCACTGAGATGGGAACAGGATGCTGGGTCAGCTGCTAACGATATGGTGACTGACCCATTGCAGAACCCGGTGTCTGAGGCACGTGTTCAAACGCCATTCAATGGCCAACACTTTTTAACAATGTTGCAAGGTGCACCCCAGCCTATAAGAATGGCACCTGAGAACACGTCAACACATTTTTGTTTGATGGAAGATGCAGAGACATGCATGTAGCATTAAATAGACAAGGCCTCATTTAAGTCCATGACCTATGTCTAACAATAAGGGCAATGAGAAGGAGCATAACCTCAGTTTAGCGTCCAAGCCTGGTGGAGGTGAAAGGGGGGAGAGAGCATGGGCTTCTCCCCGCTCAATCGTTCTCCCTTTTTTTTTTCTCCCAGTGCCCAGATCTGTGTGAGTGGCTTCTCTACTGCGGTTTCACTTCGCTCCCAGTTCCTCAGATGAAGAGCTAGCTTTAGTCACACTCACCTTTGCTCTTCTCCCCAAGAACTTGTTCCTTGAAAGGGCACATGGATATAGAAAGGGCTGAAAGAAATTAAAAAAGAGGCGAGAGCTTAAGCCTCAGCCCTGCTCTATAACTCTCCTCTTTCTTCTCTCCCATACTTCTCAGAGAGGGATCTCGGGCAGCCACATGTGCCTTCTGCCTTTCTCTCCAGGAACTTGTTGCTAGAAAGGGTGTAGACTGTTTAGGAGGGGCCTGACCCCAGCGAGGGATATACTTCCCAAAGGTGGCCAACCATGTTCTCACCTCTCTGAAGCTGTCCAACACAGTCTCAATGGCAGTGCCAAACAATCCCAATGGTGAGACCGGCATCAAAGAGGACAGCTTTATCTGACACCTTGATCCCTGAAAAATATTTTTTTTTTACAGATGCCTCTATATCGTCACCATATCAGCCGTGTACCATCCAATTGTGCAGTCCGCCTACTTAGTGCACAGAGAGGTAGATCTATGGCTATAGTCAGTTCAGAGACAGCCTCAAAATGTAAACCCTCCCCTAGATCTAGCTCTTTGAGCAGATCTGCCTTATAAGCTTGCAGTACTGCCATAGTGTGCCAAGCTCCACCAGTTTTCCCAGCTGCGGCATAAGCGCTGCAACTATTCTCAATGTTGTTTAACATGTTTTTGAGTGCAAAAGGGGAGCCTTCAGTGATGTCCCCAGGGAAAGTTAATTCTCTAAATTCCTGACTTTACGCCAAAGTTCCTTAAATCTGGTCCTGTAGGGCCACCTACTGGCAAAGTTTAGTTCCAACCCTAATCAAACACCTGAGCTAGTCAAGGTCTTCAGAGTTTCTAGAAAATTGCAGGTAAGTGGTTTGAGCTAAACTGTGCAGGACAGTTGCCCTCCAGGGCTGGATTTGAGGAACCCTGTTTTACACTCACTGCTATTTACTCTGTGGAAGCTGCTTGTTTGTGTATAATAACAAAGACAAAGCTGATGCCGTGCTCTCAGGTGCCCTTCTTATACATTGGGGCGCACCTTGCAACGTCATTACACTGCATGTGCCACTGAATGGCGTGTTTGAACACATGCTTCAGACACCAGGTTTCGTGAGGGCACGTCTCCATGGGATCAGCAGCTGATGCAGCATAGAAGTTCCCTCGAAAGGGAACATAGCCATTACGTTAAGACTGTGTCTTAAGTACTAGTCTGATCAACTAGCAGTGATGGTGCTTTGCCATTGCATGGTACTGGTGCTCGGCTCGCTTTTACTTTGGCTCTGCAACAAACAAACGCACAACACAGGAGCAATGGAGCATATCGACGAAATGGTGTTCTTGATTCTCTGTATGTGGATTTTCACTGCAAGACGAAGAGGTTTGTTTCTAGTGGGTTTGGTGTCTCGTGTCAAAAAAATCCAATGGTGCTGATGGTGATGATTCTCTCCCATGATGACCAATCATGCAGTGATCTGCAGTATTTACATGTCACATTTTAGTATTGGTACGTCTTGCTTCGTACCACCTCGTTTGAGGTATCATTTAAATGAGCCATACCGAGCCACACCATGCAGTTAAAAAGTAAAACTGATTACCTTTACCATGCTTTATGTATCAAATTAGACCACTCTATGCAATTTATGCAAATCTCTTTGGCCAAAACGTGCTGTTTTTAAATGTGCAATAGAAAATAAGTGTTTTTATTTTTTATCCTAAATAAATAACTATTTACTGCATTTTGACATTTTCCACTTTGTTTTATCACTTACAGAGTTTAAGAAGTATTTTATTTGGAAACACCTTCCATATATTCAACTATGAATGGAAGAAATCATTCTTCAAGTTTCGTGAGCCTTTCTCTGATATGGCATATGCTCTGGAGACTGAGAGGGTGAGTATGAAATTCAACTTTATCTGTCATTAGCAGCCATCGCTTACTGTCATAATTTGTCTGTAAATCCTTGGAAACGGGTAGGATATTGTTTAAAAACATTTTGAAAATTGGCAGTTGACAATCTGAAGAAAAAAATATATATTGTCTCCATAACTTAAACATTATTTCCACAATGTATTAATTCATGGCCTCATTAATTTGTTCACTATTTTTAGTCAAATCATGGCCACATTATAGTAAATTGTTCCCTCATTTTTAATTTCGTAAAATAATGACCAATCGTGGGTTCCGTACTTAACATACATATTTATTTTTGTTTAAAGCTGGTATCAGTGCACAATGTACCGCTGTTTAACATTGTATACATACACTGCTCAAAAAAATGAAAGTAACACTTTTTAAACACTTCAGCTCTGAATGGGGAAAATATCATGCTGGATACCTATACTAAAATGGACTGTAGGTAATTTTAAGGATAAAAGGATGCCACATCTTTGATGGAAATGAAAATGATCAACCTACAGATGACTGAATTCCAAGACACCCTGAAAATCAAAATGAAAAAATTATGCAGCAGGCTAGTCCCTTTAGCTGAAATTTCATTGCAGCAACTCAAAATTGTACTCAGTGGTTGGTATGGCCCTCACATCCTTGTATGCATGATGAGACAATGGATGATGTCCTGGGGTATTTCCTCCCAGATCTGGACCAGGGCATCACTAAGCTCCTGGACAGTCTGAAGAGCAACCTTTCGCCGTCGGATGGATGGAAACCTAATGTCCCAGAGATGTCCTTTTGGATTTAGATCAGGTGAGCGTGGGGGCCATTGAATGGTATCAATTCCTTCATCCTCCAGGAACTGCTTGCATACTCTTGCCACATGAGGCCAGGCATTGCCATCCACCTGGAGGAACCCAGGACCCACTGCACCAGCTTAGGGTCTGACAATGGGTCCAAGGATTTCATCCCGTTACCTAATGGCTGTCAGGGTGCCATTGTCTAGCCTGTAGAGGTGTGTGTGTGCATCCCTCCATGGATATGCCTCCCCAGACCATCACTGACCCACCACCAAACCAGTCATGCTGAACAATGTTACAGGCAGCATGACTCCACAGCTTCTCCAGACCCTTTCTTGACTGTCATGTGTGCTCAGGGTGAACTTGCTCTCCTCTGTGAAAAGCACAGGGCACCAGTGGCGGACCTGTGTTTTCTGGTGTTCAACGGTAATCAAGCTCCACGGTGCCGGGCAATGAGCACAGGGCCCACTAGAGGATGTTGGGCCCTCAGGCCACCCTCATGAAGTCTGTTTCTGATTGTTTGGTCAGAGACATTCACACCAGTGACCTGCTGGAGGTCATTTTGTAGGGCTCTGGCAGTACTCATCCCAAGGACCAATCCGGTTCGTTTATTTTTCTATAGGCCGTACTCACAAAGGTATAATGATCTAGATAAACTTAAAAATTCCCCAGAGTTGTCCTTTAAGAGTACTCAAAAGTTCTCAAAATGCTTGTTAATACTGGAAATGGAGAAAAACTTCAGGTTAAGTACAAACTTGAGGCTTTGTACTTAACCACTTGCGTGTGATCACATTAATAATGCTACTTGCCCTTTGCCAGAACTTACACAAGTGAAGAAGGGTTATGTTACAAGCTTTAGTTGATCACTAATTATTGTGGTGAAGCCATGACTCAGTATGTTTCTGATTGATTAGTATGACACCATTGTCTGAATATTACATCACTTCCCGCCACCTCATTATTTCCTAATGAGCTTGAAATGTTGCCACTTTCTTAACCACAGATCATTGGTACAAAAAGTAAATATGCTTCCCCATTATCCTCAGGTAGTGTAGTATGCCTCATGTCATTTATTGGCAGATTACACACTGGCATTATGATGCTACAAGAAAGCACAGTTATATAAAGAGCACTCCAGCAACTGATTCAAGATTAACTTTCTCCACCAAATGAATATAACATTTGAAACTTACATGACCCGTAAAATGGTTGATAAACTGAACACTTAGTGTTGCATACCATTTAAAAGTCTTTATAGGTCTCTTATGCTCACCAAATATGAATTTAATTGTATCAGAAAAAGAGCTGTAATGTAATATTTCACTGTATTTTTATTTTAATATTCATGTTTCATATATTTTAAATATAATTATAGTGATGGCAAATCTGAATTTTCAGCATCATTACTCCAGTTTTCAGTGTCACATGATCTGTCAGAAATCAGTCTAATATGCCAATTCTTATTATTAATGTTGAAAACAGTGCTGTTTGTGAAACCCATGAGTCATATGTCCTGTATACTCTCTCCAGCTGTAAGAATGCATTAAAATTTACACATTTTCATTTTTGATTGAATTTTAATGCATTCTTTCATCAAAAAAAGTCTTTCAAATCTGTAATTTAGTCAGTTTGTCCAAACCCATATAAATTTCTTTTTATAGAGGAACACAACGAGAAGTTAGGCACAATATTAGCACTTTTTCTTTTTATTCCTTTTTCTTTTTTTGTTAACCACAGTTAGTAATAACACAAGAGAAATAAATAACTGAATACACAATTTAGTTTAAAATATTCCTTTAAATATATCAAGTATGTACAAGCAGAGCAAACAGCTGGTTTTAATTATGGATTTTTATTTATGGAATTGTATTCATGTGTGCTGTATTTTATCATTTAATATGAAAATATCCTGCATTTTAAAAAGGCAATTACTTTCAAAGGAACTTTTTGTGTAGAAATGATTTACTAAAATGGATAATTTGTTAGAGAAACTTTCAAAATGTGAGGCTTTTTTTCTTTACTTCTGTCCTCTTGCAGGCAGGAGTCAGTGCTATTCAGATGGTGGTTCAGGCTCATATTATTAAATATTTGCTCTTCAACCGGCCAGGGAATTCAGCATGCGCAATGCAAAGGTTCTTTGTTCTTGTCTTTAAGTTTGTAAAAAAAAAAAAAATTGTATGGAAAAATTATCGCAGAGATTTCATTGAATAATCACTTTTTGATCTGTTCCCATTATTACTATGTCTTTTTTCTCTTTCTCAGCATGCTGGAGGTCGGGGAGAAGGAGCAGAGGAGAGCACTGGCAGCCGCTCTAGCTGACATCTTGTGGACAGCTGGTGAGGAGCAGACAGCTACCGTCTCCTTGGTCACGTCAGAGCGCTGTTTCACCCCCCACCTCGACTACAAACTGGACAGCTTCACAGAGAGGGTACGTGCTGGGGGTAATCCATTACAAGTAACATGAAGTAATCAGATTACTTTTTTTCAATTACCGTGTTACTTTTGAATGACAGCTCTCCTGTTGTCATGTTGAGAAAAATCATAAGGGCAGAAGCATTGTATGGTGTGAGAATGATGAGCATAGTAGTTCTAGACTGAATGTGAACATGCATTTACTCAGATCACTCACACAAATACACATTCAGTATTCCTCAAAATAAACGCAAAGTTAAATGCAATCCAAACTGCTGACAAATTATACCATACAAAGCTAAAATTCACACAAAGCATCTCATTTGTGTTTACTTTAAAAAAATAAAATTGTGTATATATATATATATATTTTATTGTTTAAGTAAGAGAAATTTCTCGCCCCGTCTCTTCCCGCCTTTACATCTGGCAAAAATAGATTACAGAAGATGAGCATCCAAAAACCACTACAACAATATTATATAGTTTGTTGACCTGTGTACTTGCATTAAACTAAACTTTTCCAACAATGTTTAAATCCAGAGACATCATCTATTTTGACCAGTTTTACGGAGCGTGTCGCCTGTCAATAGCATCATATCTGTACTACCCTTGATTTCCAGTTTTACTTTCATAGAAACCATGGAAATAACAAAGATGCTTTTAAAATGTTTTATTTGACCAGTCAGTATCTGTTTGAATATACATTTATCATCAGAAAACTAATCATTGTCATATACACCGATCAGTCATAACATTATGACAGGTGAAGTGAATAAAACTGATTGCCTCTTTATCACGGCACCTGTTAGTGGCTGGTATATATTAGGCAGCAATTGAACATTTTGCCCTCAAAGTTGATTTTGACTTGATTTTGTTGGATTTGAGCGAGTTTGACAAGGGCCAAATTGTGACGGCTAGACGACTGGTTCAGAGCATCTCCAAAACTGCAGCTCTTGTGGGGTGTTCCTGGTCTGCAGTGGTCAGTATCTGTCAAAAGTCCTCCAAGGAAGGAACAGTGGAGAGCCGGCGACAGGGTCAAGGGCGGCCAAGGATCATTGATGCACTTGAGGAGTGAAGGCTGGCCTGTGGTCCGATCAAACAGACAAGCTACTGTAGATCAAACTGCTCAAGAAGTTAATGCTGGTTCTGATAGAAAGGTGTCAGAATACACAGTTTGTTGAGTATGGGGCTGCATAGCCACAGACCAGTCAGGGTGCCCATGCTGACCCCTGTCCACCAACAGTGGGGACGCGAGCATCAGAACTGGACTACTGAGCAGTGGAAGAAGATGGCCTGATTTGATGAATCCCATTTTCTTTTACATGTAGATGACCGGGTGTGTGTGCATCGCTTACCTGGGGAACACATGGCACCAGGATGCACTATAAGAAGCCAAGCCGCTGGGGGAGGCAGTGTGATGCTTTGGGCAATGTTTTGCTGGGAAAGCTTTGGTCCTGCCATACATGTGGATGTTACTTTGACACATACCACCTACCTAAACATTGTTGCAGACCATGTACACCATTTCATGAAAATAGTATTTCCTGGTGGCTGTGTCCTCTGAGGCAGGACGCATTATCCTGCTGAAAAAGTAAAAAAGGTTCAGGGATTGTTTGAGGAGGACAACAACGAGTTTGAGGTGTTGACTTGGCCTCAATTCCTCAGATTTCTGTCCAATCGAGCATCTGTGGGATATGCTGAACAAACAAGTCTGATCCATGGAGACCCCACCTCACAACTTGCATGACTTAAGAATCTGCTGCTAACAACTTGGCGCCAGATACCACAGCACACGTTCAGTGATCTAGTGGAGTCCATGCTTCGACAGGTCAAGGCTTTTTTGGCAGCAAAAGGGACCAACACAATTTTAGGAAGGTGGGTTAGGGTTAGGTCATAATGTTATGCATGATCGTTGTATAAGCTCAACACGTTTTCTTGATTTACCATGAGTGGTACCATGTTTTACCATGCCTCAGAGACGATGCTATTTTGTCAAGTGGCTAACAACACAATCAGAGAGAGCTTTCTCCTTCCATGTGTCCATACTAAAGCATGTGTAAAGTACTTAGTTTTAACTCGTTATATTTAAAATGTATTTAAAATGTTCTAGATTGCAACTTCTTCATTATAAATGTTTAATTACAAATATTTAAATATTGAATAAAATGACATTAAGTATATTTTAGTTTACCATAAATGCTTGTCAATATATTCGGCAGTATACATTTAAACAATATTGCCATTTAGCAACAATCATTTAGTCATCCTGGTTTTATTAATTTGCTATTCTAATATCGATCTAGATTACTGCAAAGTTCAACAGGTCTCTCATAGCAGCCACCAAGCAAACGCACTCGTTATCACGACATAACTTTCAACACACTCAAATGTATTTAGTATGATAGTTTTAACTGTAAAACAGCGCTGCCTTACCCCACATACGCAATGAAAAGAGGAAGCGGCGACTGCAGCTTCAGCTTAATAAAAGCTCAGAGACGGTGTTTGGCGCAGGCCTCTCATTAGCATTCGCTCTCGAAGGATCTCAACACATCCTGCTTCATGCCACCGTGACATTAATAAAACGTTAATACATTCGCTCATTCATGAATGTGATTTCTGACCATGTCTGCCGGATTCATTTCCACCGGCTGTGGAGGTGACGAGTCAAGACTACAACTCCCATGATTCCACACTCATTCACGGCGTCATCAAGTCTTTGTTTTGAATAAGCGACTTCTAGCGGCAAAATGACACATTATGCCTTTTAAGTGTTTTTTTTAGTTTTTAACACAACCAGCAAGTCCAGCCCAGAAGCCTGTTGCATGAAGCTAGCTGAACAAACTGCGTTTCAGAGTAGGTTTAGAGTCGAAAAATCCAGATAAATCTGGTTTAGATCAAGTTCAACCATTTCTCAAAAGCTCGGTATAAACCTTCTCGGTCAACTCAGGTTTAATCCAGAGTTAGCGATTTAACCCTGAAGCACCTGAAAGTGTGACACGTGCAGCAAACAGCCAATCACGGCGTCCGTTTGATTCACTTCTCGCAAGAGAGGGCGCAATTCATCGTTTGTTTTGAAAATTATCATGAAATTAAATGCGTTTACAAAGCAGGAATTTACAAAGCCCCTGCTGCAGCGACATTTTGAGAAGGAAGCTGAAAGAGTATCTGACTCTAACAATGCATGATTTGAATCAAAGAAGTATGCCTATAATTATAAGTTTACAAAGAGCTCAAATGAATACACATTGTTTAAAAGAATTATGAATGAATGTTTTATAGTACTATTTGGGTACTTGTCAATTCATATAGTAATTATATGAATTTTATATTAATTAAAAGTAATTTTAATTTGTATAATATAAATATAATAAATAATTAGCGCCAAAGGTTGAGCAATTTTGTCTCTAACGTTTTTTTCACTTTTAAACAGCAAATTTGGAACGAGAGATACAGGGGGTGTGGCTTTATTGCATCTTTACTTGCAGCTGATTGGTCCAGTTTGGGTTTGCGATCTCTAACCCAGAATAAAACCTGCTCCAGAGCAGATTAGCTGTGTAGTGTCAGTTACCATGGTGATAAACACAGCTAAAAAACAATCCACCTTCTTGAGCCCCCCAAAAAAACATAGTTTGCTCAAACTAATCTTGAACTTACCTGGGTAGCAACTAAACCCAGCTTTGTGCAAAAGTAATGTAACACCACTTTTCATAAAAAGTAACAAACACAATTAGTTACAATATTGCATTACACCCTAAAAAGTATCACATTGCTTTGAAAAGTAACTTTCCACAACACTGTGAATATGTTGTAATGTTTTTTTGTTGTTTTATTTTATTTTTTTTATTCCACAGTTGCAGCTTTTCACCTTTAAAAAGAAAGATGATGTTAGATCTTTTATTTGCGAGCACATCCAATGTGTGGGTAAATTTTAAAACTAATTATTTATTTTATCAGGAAATTCTGTTTAATCTGTACTTTATATCAGGGTTCCTCAAATCTTACCCTGGAGGGCCAATGCGCTGCAGAGTTTATCTCCAACCCTGATCAAACACACACACACACACCTGTGATATTCTAATGATCCTGAAGACATTGGCTGCATCCAAAAACCTAGTCAGCTGACTCGTTGCCTCGCTGCCTTATTAGACAATGACTTGTAAGGCAGTGTTTTGTGCATGAAGGCACCTTACGAAACTAATTTCGGACAGACTTCTAAGGCAGTGTAACGGTTTAATGATCTACAGCAAAATAGAGAGAGCTTTGGGAAAAACTAAACATATACACATTTAATTACTACATTAGTAATTTCTTGCTAGAAATTACATCAGAAGTGGAACATATTGGTAAAAAACATACATTTACACACAAACTGACCAGCAAATGCATTTTTCTGAAAGAATAAAAATCGATCAGATGCAGGTATCTCAGGAGGCAGGAAGTGAAGCTAATATTAGATTCGGACATGCCTTGATGCCTTCCTGCCTTGAAATGTGTCATCCGAAGGCAGCATTTTGCCAATTTCGGACACAGTAATTGAGTAGCATGTTCAGGTCTGTTTGATTAGGGTTAGAGCTAAACTCCGCAGGAAAGTGGATCTGTTGGGCCAGATTTGAGGATCCGTGCTTTATATTATAAAAATAAGGTTATATTAACTTTCACCTGAATGTTTGTAGTTTAAGGAAGAAGGAAGCCATGGAATCATACTTTTTCTGTACAGCGTTATCTTCTCCAGGACTATTGACAGGTACGTTCACAGATCAAGCACTGATCAAACATGACCGTAAATACTTTTCATTCATTCAATAACCATTTCAGTCATATCTGACCCGTGGTGATTCTATGGGCAATCTCTTGCCATACATAAGAGTTTGTCTATGAATTTTTATTTGAGATTTATTTTTTTCAGGGTAGATCACCATATCTTTCCCCAACCCTCCCCATTACATGACTCACACACGTGCATTCACACCTACAGACAATTTAGAGTCTCCAATTCACCTATACTGTATGTTTTTGGACTCTGGGAAAACGCTATAACAGTGGCAGAGAAATGCCTCAAGATTTTCTTCAAAATTGAATGAGATGAATTAAGTATACTTAATCCTATATTTGTAGGATACGAGCAGACTTCGATTGCACCACCTCTCATCTTTTGCATTTGTGCTTGGGAAACTTTGTTTGTCGACAGGTAACGTGTTTTTTTTGTTTTGTCCATTTGACTTGTTAGTAGCTCTTTAATTGCTTCATAGTGTCTCTGCATTTATTAGGCTTTATTAAACCTGCTGTTGACCGGGCGTGCTACCCCTCATGTCTTCAACGGTACATCACTTACCGACGAGAGAGACCAACCACTCGCCCACCCGCTTCACGGGGTTCTGACTCGCAGTCATGTCGGGTATCTCTTCTGGAACAGGGAACAAGTCAAGCATGCACAGCTCCCCTTGGTACAGTACCCATCCTACGGGTTTTCACATCTTTCTCTTGTACAGAAAAGGGAAGCGTTTCTTCTGTCAGACTGATCTGGGATTTTGTCCCATCACCTTTGACACCTAATCTTACTTTCTCTGTAGGATAACTGTAGGTAACCTACGAATAAATGCTGTAAACGACAAGATACTTGAGCCACACTGATCAAACTCTTTGAAGAATTTCTGCTCTGATGTAATTAAACATTAAACGTTGCACTAGAACATACTAAAGCATGTGCAAAGTGCTTAATTATAGTTTATCAACACATCAAAATAAGTGTACTTCTTGAGAGCCGGGGCGGCAGTGGCTCAGTGGTTCATGTAGATTGTCTACAAACCGAAAGGTTGGTGGTTCGATCCCCGGTTCCACCTGACCAAGTGTCGAAGTGTCCATGAGCAAGACACCTAACCCCAGCATGCTCCCATGCTGGATGGCGCCTTGCATGGCTGACATCGCCGTCGGTGTATGAATGGGTGAATGTGAGGCAAAAATGTAAAGCGCTTTGGATAAAGGCGCTATATAAATGCAGTCCATTTACATACTAAATGAAGTTTTTTTGAGAAAGTAAAAATGCAGAATGTTTCCTGTGATGGGTAGGTTTAGGGGCAGGGGCAGTGTAAGGGGATAGAAAATACGGTTTGTACGGTATAAAAACCATTACGCCTATGGAGAGTCCCTGTAAACCACATAGACCAACGTGTGTGTGTGTGTGTACACATTAATCATTTGCAAATGTCAAGATTTTGTGTGTGTGTGTGTGTGTGTAAAGACTTCAGATGCAAAAACCTGTCTGTCTGACCGTTTTCTTTTAAATTAGTGTTTTAAATGAGCACTTTTATCAGGCTCCAATCTTAAGTTCAATTACTTTTAATAGCATTGAAAAGTTATTAGTCAGTTATTGAAATGCCTTATTAAAAAAATGATACTGTTAAAATAAAAATGTTAAAATGACAGAATTAGTGGGTTTTGCATCTGAAGTCTTTATACTGCATTACTGTATTAACTAAATATTAACTTAGTTATTTATTTGGCTAACACTTTACATTAAGGTTCTTTCTCCATTATATTTTAAAAGCATTCATGTTAAGTTGATCCCTGTTTCCTAGGTGGGCAGCATGCTGAAAACCCCCAGGCTGCCTATCTGGGTGTGCAACATCAACGGCACTTACAGTGTTCTGTTCAGCCCAAACCGCTCGCTGCTGTCTGACTGGAAGATGGAGCATCTTTTTCAGCTTTACTTCTACAATGGCCAACCGACTCAGCTCAGCACAACAGTGCTCACCATAGGTATAGTCATTCGCTTATCCCGCATCTCTTACTCATTGACACTGCCTGCTGAAGAATATTGCTCTCTTGTATTTCAGATACACACTCCCATCACTGGGAAGCTGAAAATAATGACATTCAGGGAGACCTAGAGAAAAAGTTTCCATCTGTAGAGATGACCATTAGGACAAAGTGGGAGGGTGCTGTTATTGACTGGAACGGGACAGTGGCTTTTTTCTAAAGAGGTTTGAACAAGAAGTGTCTGATATCTAGTCCACCTCTTATGGCATGCAATAACAGCATATTAAATAGGTTTTAATTCTGGCTTAATTTTATCTTTGGGTTGTGAAAGTTAATAACATGATTTGCAGCCTACCCATTCAACCAGCTCATTTAACATTTAACAAACGTGAAAACCAAAAATGGCCCCACTTTATATTAGGTGGCCTTAACTACTATGTACTTACATCAAAACAAGTACAATGTACTCACTGTCTTCATATTGTATTGCAAAACACTTTTGCTGATATTGAGGGGGGGGGGGGGGATACGGGTAAAGTTAGGGGCAGGTGTGGTGGGATGGGTAAAGTGTGAGGGAAGTGTCACTAAATGTAACTACAGAAATTACAGATGTAATTACTGTACATGCAGGTATATTTTACAATGCAAAAACATGTATGTGCACTGTATCAAATTATTAATTAAAATGTCAGTACATAGAAGTTAAGGCCACCTAATATAAAGCGGGTCCCCAAAAATATATTTTGATTGTCAGAAATATATATTTAAATCTGGTTTACAAATGTCCCATAGATGTCTACCTCTTTTCTGGTGTTTATATGATCTATGATGATCTTCTATACTGCTTTTGTCCTTCCATTTGGATGTGATATGGGTTGCTGGTCTCAAGTCAAGTGTCAAGTCATGTTGGAAAAGGCTGCTGCCTCAAGTTACAGGGTTTAATCAATTGAAGTCAAGATCTTAATTCAAAGCCGTCTTTGATTCCTATCTGGTATAAAGCATGTTTATTTTATTTGTATATACCTTATGTTCATGTTTGCTGATCAATGTTTATGTGAATAAAAGCCTAAATTCTTCAGTGTCTAAAATAATCAAGTCTCTTCAGAAAACTTGGACTAAACCACTCAATTCATATGGGTTAGTTTTTACGATCTTTGAAGCATTAAAGTGGTAGTTGTGTAGACTGTCAATGGAGGGACAGAAATCTCTCAATTTCAATAAAAATGCACTATATTACCAAAAGATTTGGGACGCCTGCCTTTACATGCACGTGACCTTTAAATGACATCCTATTCTTAATCCATAGGGTTTACTATGGGGTTGGCCCACCCTTTGCTGCTATACCAGCTTCAACTCTTCTGGGAAGGCTTTCCACAAAGTTTAAGAGTGTGTTTATGGATATGCATATCATTTTTGACCATTCTTCTTGAAGCACTTTTGTGTGGTCAGTCACTGATGTTGGACGAGAAGGCCTGGCTCGCAGTCTCCGATCTATTTCATCTCAAAGGTGTTCAATCGTGTTGAGGTCAGGCCAGTCAAGTTCCTCCACACCAAACTCGCTCATCCATGTCTTTATGAACATTGCTTGGAACAGGAAGGCGCAATCCTCAAACTGTTCCCATAAAGTTGGGAGCATGAAATTGTCCAAAATCTAGAGTCCAGTGGTGGCTTGCTTTACACCACTGCATTGCACTTGTTGATGTAAGGCTTGGATGCAGCTGCTCGGCCATGGAAACCCATTCCACAAAGCTCTCCACACTGCTCTTGAGCTGATCTAAAGGTCACAGGAAGTTTGAAGTTCTGTAGATACTAACACTACAGAAGGTTGACGACTTCTGTGCACTGTGCCCCTCAGCATGTGCTGACCCCGCTCTGATTTTTGAGTGGCCTACCACTTCATGGCTAAGTTGCTGTGGTTCCCAATTGCTTCCTCTTTGTTATAATACCCCTAACATTTGACCGTGGAATATTTAGTAATGAGGAAATTTCACAAAAAGGGTTGCATCCTGTGCAATAAGACTATCACGGGACCACACTTGAATTCACTGAGCTCCTGAGAGCGACCCATTCTTTCACTAATGTTTGTAGAAGTATACTATCTGCATGAGCTGCTTGATTGTATGCAATTTTGGACATGAAAGTGATTGGAACAGTGATTTGGAGGGGTGTCCTTATACTTTTTGCAATAAAGTGTATCTTAATTTGTGTTCCAAAATGAACAAATGTCTTACAGGTTTAGAACAACATGAGGGAGAGTAATTAATTAAAGAATTTTAGTTTCTGGTGAGCTAACTCTTAAACCTACCCATACCACCTAACCTCACGTGTCCCACCTCAACAGCAGCACAAATGTTTTACAATTCAATATGAACACACTACGTACGTTTTACATCTTTTAATGCGACTGAAAATTGACTAGCTACTATTGAGCTGCGGAATTAAAAACCTTACAAGTAGCAGTATTTTATAACTGTGTATAGTGATGATGGATGTCAGAGCTGATATGATCAGATTTTCTGAATCTGGTAATAACAGAGGACCCAAGACAGAGCCTTGTAGTACTTCACTTCCATTTGACATGGAGTATAAGAAATAAATAGTCAAAATGTTCTGTAAATTTTCTTCTTTGACGTAGTTTATTATCAAAGGCTAAACTGACAATAGGATATACACTTATGACAGAATTATAGTGCATTATAGAAAAGAAATAGAAAAAATATCTTTCATATAACTGAGATACAGATGTACAAATACAATATTACCAATAAGAACTTTTAAAACTTACTGCGTCTTTCTAAAGAAGGTCAACTTTATCAATTAACAACATCTAACATTCTAAGCATGTTTATTCCCTTTACAGATTTGACTCTTTTGGATGTGTAATGATACAAAAATGGCTATTTTTTCAATACCCGTTCATATGTAATTTTAGACTGGATAGTCAAAACGGATCTGAACGTTTCATGTCACAGAATAGTATTTTAAATGTTCAAATATTTAAGGTGTATAACCTCAAACTATTAGAGCCAGATTAAGCAAAGTATTGATCATGTCAAACTGCCTGCTTGTTAAGTGTCAACGTAATGCTCGATGGCTCCATTATGGCATTTATTTTATATTAATATGTGCTAATGGAGTAATACAATCTTTAACAGAAATCTCACAGCGTTTTAATGATAACTGATATGAATATAGGGGTAGTGTGTGGTTGACTAAAAAAAAGTCACTGAAGCAATGCATGTGAAACTTTACAACGTTAGTAGAAGATATGAAGAAACAACCCAACAATATACTAGTACATTTGTTTCCCACACAAATACAAGGATAATAAAATATTTTAACAGGCCTTTCAGATCAGGCTCCTAATACAGACATTTTGAACAAAATTCTCATGCTTTGAGTCTGTTTTATGAATGTCCACCTAGAATTTCCTCCAGGTTGATGTCTTTCATCCAGTCATCATTGCTCGAACCAGATTTAAGCAGGGAGTCGATGAAATCAGAGTCTGTGTTTATACCTGGTACCGTGTTATCATCCTCCGGTAGGAAGTCAAAGGTCAACCGGCCTGCTCGGTTGTTCTGATAATTTGCTGAGCTTTGGCTCAGCCCTCCAAATGTAGTCGGGCAACCCTGCTGTTCAGGGGAGGATTGGGCCAGGCAAGTCACCCCAGGTAGTGGGGGTATTCTAGGATGACTGGATCTGGGAGCAGAGCTTCTGATCACAGGGTTTATTGGTAGCAGGTTAGAATGAGGTGCCACCTGGTTAGGTGGGCAAATAGACCTTGGAGGAAAATTAATGTCACTTTGGGGGGTCACTGTATTGGGGAGTCTTTTGACATCTAGACCTGATAGCGCTCCACTCTGTTTGGCACTGGCTACCCAGCTCAAAGCAGTGTCCAACCTGCTGGGGTTTGTGCTCATGTCACCCAGTCTTTGCCCCAGCAGGGAATCTTGACTGACGCTGGTCCTCGCATGCTGAGTGCTCGATTGAAAAGTGGGTCCCTGGTTGTTTGTCCCATGGAACTGAGGCTTGTTTTGCTGATGCCCCATTCGGATCAGGCTGCTGGGTTGCTGTCGGACCTGGTTTGCACAAGCCTGAGCACCTGTGGGTCCTGAATTAGGGTCTTGTCCAAGAGGAAATCTTCTCTCTCCAGAGGAGGACACCATCTTGGTTCCCTGTCCACTCGGCAGGTGGCACGATAACGATTGGATGTCACTTCGATCTGACCCATTGCCTGTTGTATGAGCATAAAAAACATTGGGGGTTTAAAATATTGACTTACCAAGAAATATCATACTGTAAATGTCTTAAAGGGATAGTTCACCCTGAAATGAAAAGTTGTTCCAATACCCTATGTCTTTCTATCTTTTTTGGGCCTCAAAAGGAGAAATTTTGAAAAAACGTCCTGCACGCACTCCTTCATATTATGGTGACCAGGCTAAAACTTTAGAAAATGGATACAAAAGTATCACGCAATGATACAGTGAGACGTGTGCCATATATGGAAAGTGTTCTGGAGGCATACATAAACCTTATTGTTTCTTTCTCGCAAAAGTCTCACTGTATCATTGCGCGATACTTTTGCATCCTCTTTGTAAAGTTTTAGCCTGGTTGCCATTCACTTCTATCCTAGAAATCTAGACGCACACTAGCGGCAGCAAATCTAATCTGCTGCGAGCGTAGTCTAGTAAATCTCAATAGACTTCAGAGCTGGAAATACCAAACACTGGTCAGGCCAATCACATTGTGTATAGAGTCAGTGGGCGGGGCTTAACATAATGACGGCAGAGTTGCGTGTTACTTGTAAACAAAGAAGCTGGCAAAAGGCAGTCTTTCAAATTGGCTTTGGCCGCGACTCTGGAAGACTTGGAGTTAAGCTTTTGAGTATTTTCAGAGGTAGAGCACTTGCTACTGCCAAAAGATACAGACACTTTGCTGTGAGCATGTAAGACATGCTGCTGCCGTTGCATCAATATAAATCCATGAATCCCATAGCAGGTCTAGGCAGGTGGCGCTGGGGGAGGTGAAGGGTTCCAGAAGAACTCTAATAGCTTACAGCGATAACTGAACCAGACTATTTAATTTTTAAGCCAGCAATCTCATTGGCTAAAGAATCAGCGGAAGCCAATTTGGCAGGCGCTGCATAGTAAATTATATGATTATTAGCAGATGCATGTAAAGGACCTATCAGAGTTTACTAAATATTTCCCATATTATATAACACAAAAAAAAATACAATCCACACCTGAGTACAAGCTAGGCTGTTGAGATCCAACTCCATTGCGTGGGTGTTTGTAGTCTGGTGGAGGTCGTGTTAGATGACGACTGAACGGATCCTGCGTGCTCAGTTTATCCTGAAAAATTGACAGAAAAAGGACATAATTTAGAAGTTTAGGAATAAAACTCTGGGACTAGGTATTTAAGGATTCATTAGTATTTTCTGGTCATAACTTTAAGGTTTGTGCTTATATGCAGGAACTGACTTTATTAAAAAATAAACCTAGTACCAATAGACGTGTAACAACTAGCCCCGGTCTCTAAAAAAAAAAAAAAAAGTAATGGTCATCTGTAAATTGTAAAATTCCTTCACCTTTCAGAAAATATTTAGAAAACCTCAAAGTTGTAAGTATTTAGACAATAAAGCACATTTCCCAACTTTAGCACTCACTGTATCAGCGATGTTGTGTTGCGGTTGGCCCAGTCTTTGAATGTTCTGGTCTTGGCCTGGGTTCTTCTGCTGAGAACTGAGAACTGGAGGCCTCTGCTGTTGAGCCTGGCCTGATATATCTGCAGGACGCCCATTCGCTGGTAAACGAGGGCCTGGTGATATTCCCTACAAACAGAAACTGTTGTTATCATCTGAACTGCACATCAAACTAGCCACTGCATTCATTTCTACTGTGCTTGACAGATCAGTCCACTAGAGGGCGAGCTTTGTTTACGGTGAGTCTGATGTTACACAGTCACTGTTCACATGTGACTTCCTGTGTGTGGTGATAGGGATTTTCCATAGCCTTTCCCACACTGTTCTATCACTTGGAGAAAACACGTCCATGGCTAGATTCATAATGGTCCCCATTAATGGTACCAAAGGGAGAACAAATTAGTCAAAAATTCTCAAAACATCCTGTCATTTTAATATGCCTGCAGTTAAAGATAAACTTTAAATAAATACTTGCTCTTATATTATTTATAAAGCAAGGTCTAAAAGACTGTTGTTTAAACAAGTAAACAGCCGTTTTCACTGGAATTAAATAACTGAAAATGTGTTGGCTACCCTGGTCAATGAGGCTGTCAGGACTAGCTGTTAGTGAGACTTTTTGTATTTTATTTTTGTGCATACAGTAGCATAGGTTTATTGTATGACTGATAGCTGTGCTCAAGCCCTGCTGCACTCTTATAAAACTGATCCTATGGGGCGCAACCCAATTGCTGCCAGCAAAGGACAGATTTATTCAGCCACAGGGCAGAGGCATGCAATAACAGATAATCTCATAGGCCTACTTATCCCTTTTTTTGCACTTTGCTGAAATGCATTTATACTGAGCTGTGATATTTCATGTTAGTCGCTCTTTCAAAGCAGTGATTAAATGGTTGCGCGCTGCTACTTTAGCCGTGAAAAACTCAACTTGGATGAGAGCAGAGCACCATTATAATCAATTATGAAAACACACTTATCGGTTTCAAGGTAGTCAAACTTAAGTAATTGTGTGTGTGTGTGAAATCAACTAAATTACATTTGCAACAATTAAATTAGCATTAAGCACGCACTGTTAACCCCAAAAAAGCTAAATAATACGCTTTATTACGGATAGTATAGATCCATTTAAAAATATACATTTATAAAATTTCACAATTATAATATATATATGTATACACTGTAAAAAAATATTGTTGGTTTTTGTTGGTTTAAACTTAAAGTAAGTAACCTGGTTGCCTTAAAATTTTGAGTTTATTGAAAGTAAAAATTTGAGTTGATACAATGAAGGACATTTACATAATCTTTTATTAATATTTTAATAAAGGTTGTCGCATTTTAAAAAATGTTCATTGTATTAACTCAAAAATTTAATTTCAATGAACTCAAAATTTTGAGGCAACCAGGTAACTTTTTTTCTAAATCATTTTTTTACTATATATATATATATATATATATATATATATATATATATTCATTCACAATTATTGTGAATGAAACAATTTTAAATGTAAATATTAAATATAATAAGAGAGTTTTGCCATATGTTTATTTTAGTTTTTGTAATGTTTTGTAAAGTAATAGTTGTGTTAAAATGTAATGTCTGTTTGACATGCAAAATCATCATCATTAATAATTATAACAATACTATACGAAACCCACAATAATAATAAAAAAAATGTATTGTCCCCATCTTTTAATTAATAGATATCAAGTGAGATTTTGATTATATTTCGAACACTGTCCCCAGTTTCGATTGTTCCCCTTAACCCTTTTCCCTAGCCAGTTCAAATATTTTCTGTCATTTACGCTTCCCTGCCATTGATGAGGTTTTTCGACAATCCGTGTTTTTGCTGTTATGTGGTGGGGGGTGCTGTTAATGATCTCCTGAAATGCTACAGAATCTCCAGATCCAATTTTTTAAAATAAAAATTAAGATCATCTGCATAAACCTGAAGGCACAGATAGCACACACACAAGTAAGCTAACGAGATAGCCAAACAGCATGTCGATAATTACCTAATTTTGGATCATATTGCCTATGTTTGCCTGAGCGGTTAACTTGAAACAGCTGATTATCCTCCAATGAGAGAGCAGGTAAAGTCCAAACAATATGCATGCCAATGATTTGTGAGGAGGTATTCATTCCCAAGCTTTCCTTGAAACTTCTTGATTTTTAAGAAATACTTCACCCCCAAATTAAGATTCTGTTATTATTTACTCTCCATCATGACATACCGTAATTGCATTCCTGTAGCTCAAACTGTTGCACTAGACACAACAAGGTAATGGGTCCGATTTCAAAGGAGTGCATGAACATGCAAAGTAAGTTGATTTGGATTCAATGTATAATGTATAAATGCAAATTACAAACTTGTATAACTTTATTTGTTCCATATTAGACAAAATAAGTTTAGTTCAATGTCCAAAAAGGACCATAAAGTGTCACAGCAGTCCAATTGTGTGAGATATTTTCCCATGTCTCCTATAATACCTTTGCGTGAGGTACAGACTCAGAAGTCATTTTAGCTAAAAATCTGACATGGCTCTTCAATGCTCACACACATTCAGATACATAATATATGGGATGGATTACTTGTACTTGTATGTCACTGGCCATTTAAATGGAATCACATTCCATTATGTATGGGGAAAAGGCAGCTTGAACATTCTACTAAATACCTCCTTTTGTATTCTATCGAAGAAAGTCATACAGGTTTGGAATGACAAAATGGTGAATAAATCCTGACAGAATTTTTGAGAAAATATCTGTCGCTGCATCAGATATGGGCTTTCTGCAGTAAATTATCCTATAATAAATGATAAGGCATGTCTAGGAAAAAGACCATTGTGCTGAACCAAAAAGGAACAATTCTGTCTAATAGCTTCAGAACTCTAAACAAGCCTGAATCTGAGGAACTTCTCAAGTGGCTAGATCTCGCAAGAGCATCTGCAAAACAGCCGAGGCTGTAGGCTTCTGTCCTCGACAAACTCTGTTTGAGAACATCAGCCCGAACGGCCAAACACACACTGTGTATACAGTGTCAATCACAGTGTTGACACAAAACATTTCCCAGGGCAGAAAGGATTTTACTGAAACCCCACTGCGTTACGCGAGGCTATTAATTTGAGAACAGATGTCTTTAGGAGAGAAACTCCCTCTAAAGCCCCACTCAAGAGGTCCAGAAATGAAAACACTAAACGAACTCTTCTGTCATGGGAGGAATTCCACAGTAGACCACAGAGACGGAAGAATACGAGAGTGTGAGACAGAGATTATTCGGAGAGAACACTTTCTAGAGATGCAGTGGATCTCATAGATGCCACATTCCCTGATGGATCAGCTCTGGGATGTCTGAAAATGAATGTGAGGGCGAGTGGGTTCAGTTCGGAGCTCTGATAAGCTCCTTTCACAATGCAAAGATGAATCTCTTCCTGGAAGAAAAAAAAAAAAAAAGACAGAAGAGGACAAGATAGTGACTAAAAATGTGGCCAAGTTGTTATGAAGCTGCTAAAGGTGTTTTAAGAGGGTTTTTGTTCATTTTTTCTGGCCAGATTGCTAAAATTGTTTACATTGGACAATTGGTACTGAACGAGTTATGCATCTAAATGTAATATTATCCTTATGTACATTTAAATTTAGTTTAAAAAATACATTTACCAAGATAGGAATATTCTCTTTGTGTGTATGTTGGTATCTTCAGCGATTAGCATATGGCTTTGTATCAGTAGAAACCAAGGGGGTAATCTAGCGCTCGGAAAGCGTTCCACCCATAGGGGCTGCCATTGCTAACCAAGCCATCAGCTGCTGTTAGCATCCCATTGACTCCCATTCATTTTTGAGTCACTTTGACAGTGAATAACTTTACATCTGAGGCGTTAAAAGACTCCATTTGTCCATTGTTTATTTCTAAAGAAACACGACAATGCATAAAAGGCTCCATTACCTTGTATCTTACACTATCGCCCCGCAGAAGCTGTTTTTGTAAAAATAGGCTAACGATTGCGTCATAACCAACGCGACTCTGTCGCACAGTTGAGAAATTACCGTATAGACCTGAGGAGACGCTCGCAGGCAATCTTTTACTGTCTATGAGACAGTCGGGGGGACGTGGAGACAAAGTCTGATAAAGTCAAGGGGGAAGAAGCCCATAGTGAGCCAAAAGCAACAGGAGAAAATATTTAAACAACGTGATTCAGATTTCACTTTCCACATCTACTAGAAGACCTACAGCTGTCAGACAGGAGGCTCACGTCACATCTACGTCGTCAAGCTCAGTCTGAGCCTGCGCAGTTCGCTCAGCCATCAGGAAGTGAGTGCCCCTAGGTTGACTTCATTATTTCGCCGTTGACGTCAATGGGATCGCTCAGTCCATTTCTTTTACTGTCTATGGTAGAAACCCTGGAGTATATTCGAATGATCGTGCAAGAGGATGATCATTACCGGAGCAGGAAACAGGTGAGGATCATTCAGAAACCTGTCAATTCTTACACACCGTTAGGTCAGGGGTCCTCTCTACGATATCATTTCCAGTTTAATGTTTTTTTTACATTTGTTAGTCGCACCACATGATCTTGATTTGTGCAAGTTTTTTGGTAACACTTTAGTATGGGGAGCACACATTCATTAATAACTATGACTTTTCCTCAGTAAACTCCTAACTTACTGCTTATTAATAGTTAGTAAGGTAGTTTTTGTAGCATTTAAAGGGGGGGTGAAATGCAGTTTCATGCATACTGATCTTTTTACACTGTTAAAGACTTGGAATCCCATACTAAACATAGACAAAGTTTCAAAAGTTAAGGTGGACGTTTGATGGGAGTATTTCTTTGTCAAAAATACTACTTCCGGTTAGTCATAAGTTTCGGCAAGTTTTTTGCGATCATGCGTCCCCTTTGACGTTAATGGGGTGGAATTTCCTTGTATGGGCCTTACGGACAATTCTACCGGAAGCGCGTGAGAGAGAGCGAGGGAGAGAGCGAAAGTAACAGGCTACGCCCATCAAAGCGCTGGCTTGTAGGATGCTGGACAGGTGATGTGCACATAACAATGTCACCAAAAAAGTGCGTTTTTGGTTGCCAGACCAAGACAGTCCTGCACAGATTCCCCAAAACCCCGCGTTAAGGCAACAGTGGATGTAATTTGCTTTTCCGGATCAGCAACTGAGTTGCGCGAATGTTTATATCTGTTCGCTGCATTTCGGTGCCGACTGTTTCATAAACAAGGCCCAGCTCGACGCCGGATTTTCCCAATCGCCTAATGCTGAAGGATGGAGCAGTCCCAACGTTAGAAGGGTGAGTGAGACTGCTTCAAATGTCTGTGTTTTTTTTAGTCCGCTTACTGTCTACACAAACCACGCGTAAACACACAAACACACGTGCACAACTGCACTTCCCACATGTACACCTTCAAAGACAAAAATACGACGATATAATTCAAGTATAAATATGTAAATAACACAAGCCGCTAAGCATATTATATAGTTAGTGTATAACTTGTACCACATAGAGACGTCCTGCTCTAGTCGTTTTTGCTGCTGCTCCTGTTCAACTGCAGCCTCTGGGTCTGATTCCGGATCATAGATGTATGGCTGTATCTGATTAAAAGCCATATTTTTATTTTGAATAAAGTTTTTTTCCCGCTGTTAGGGATGAGACAGCTTTACGACGCACTCGACTCAACACACAGCGCGCTGCTGCACACGTCATTATTTAGCTCCGCTCACACGACACGCCCCCACCCGCTCGGCTTTTTTCGGAAAGACTCGGAACAGCGCATCTTTCTTATATAATTATTAAAAAAATAAAGACTTTTCGGAGATATGCAGGATGCAATGCTACTCTATAGGTACTCAAGATTGACATGACACTGACTGAAACTGAGTGTTTCACCCCCCCTTTAAGTTTAGGTATTGGGTAGGATTAAGGGATGTAGAATAAGGTCGTGCAGAATAAGGCATTAATATGTGCTTTATAAGTACTAATAAACAGCCAATATCTTAGTAATATGCATGCTAATAAGCAACTAGTTAATAGTTAATAACTGAACCTAAAATAAAGTGTTACCAGTTTTAAAATCAACAGTGAAAAGAGAAATAATAATAATGACAAATCACAGCACATAATAAGGTTCATTTGTTAATAATTGTATAATTGATGAGGCCTTTTAATGGGGCTTTTATTTCTTCATTATGATATCAGACAGTCGCACCACCCTGACATTTTTTACACTTTTATTTTGACCAAAAATGTATAAAAAATAATTTAAATCATAGTCATCAAAGAAGAGGTACTCAAGTCATTGTGTGTGAATTCATTGTTTTTAAATGTATAGATACACACACAAAAACGTACAAAAAAAAATTGGTGTAGAAACCATTTTCACAAGTGGAGATAGGCATGTAACTGATTTAATCCTGAAATGTATGTGTTTTATTTACAACTTTGAAAAATATGTTTTTTAAAGTAAAGGTATAAAGTATAAGTATTTTAAAAATAGCATTACATTATAAGCCCATGTGCATGTTTGCTAATGCTAATAAAGGAAGAGAGAGAGAAAAATGCCACGTATTTGAAGAACGTAAAGCCTCTCATCACATTCCACACATGCTAACATGGTTAAATGTCATATTGTTGTAAATGCTCTGGTGGTGACGACTATGTCCTAAATACAGAAAAAAAGGGGGTATTCACTTCTGTTCAGGTCTATTCATTACATCTGAACTCCCTCCACCAGTCGATACCGTGAGAAATTCAGACCATTCTCATAAGTTGTGACCACAAAGCCAGATTGTGTTCACATTTGACTGAAATCGACTGCCTCAGTCAAACCCTTTGTTATGTGGGGGAGCTAAAGCCTCGTTAGTGTGGCCGTCTCTAATCCACTCTTTGTGATCCTGATGTGTCATAAAGCTGTTTTCCATCTCTTTTTCCCTCTCCGTTCTTCACCAGTGCATCGTTAAATGAATACCACATGTGTCCGCGGAGTCCATAAAGGAGAAATGTGATTTAGGCTCCCATTCCACCAGCATTACAAGCAGTTGACAGGACTCCAGACCCGGGCCCCGCTGCTCTCTCACAGCACTTCCTGCCGACTGGAGGCAGGACGCCCTCCCCGGGGAACAGCTCGGCATCTGGATTTGGCCCCAGATCGTTTTCCCAGGAAACATGCGCTCCTCTCGGAGTTCGGCTACAACAACCTGGCACTCTACCCCCAACCCCCACGCTAAACCAACTCATTCCCACTCGCATTGAAGTTGCTTTAATGAAGAGCTTCAGTCAGGCTCTGAGCAGAACTTGAGAGTGTGAGAAAACACAAACCTGAGGCCCCAAACTTTCATTTCCCTCACCAAAATACATTCTATATTTTACTACTCATGTGAATGATAGAAAAAAAACATGTCTTTCTGCAAAGACGTATGATTAAGAGGGGTTATATAATGGCACATGCACTTTTACAAGTTGGAAATGTATGTTGCCAGTGCCTGTACACAGCCATCCTATAATGATAAAAATCCATCCCTTTTTAAAAAAAAAATCTCCTTATATGTTTTCTACTGTCTCAAATCAAGCCGTACGACCATGTGACACCACACACGCCCCTCCCACGATTGATAACTGACAGCAGCGTTTCAACACAGACCCGCCCTGAGCGAGCTCATCACAGTCCGCCATTGTGGATATGCTGAAGCAGAATGGCGTCTAAGCGATTGTGGTGTTCTGTTCTTGGGTGTAATAACGAACTAGGGCTGCACGTTTTCAAGTTTTTCATTAACCGTTAACCGAGGCCCTTAGCGGTTAATACTCGGTTAACCATAGTGTGCGTCAGGGTTATTTTTAGCTTATTAATTTGACGACCACCATCTCCGTAGTGAACGCGCCTATAGAGAGAAATGCACATCATGGATTACACAATCAGAGAGTAGCCTATTTCTTTTCGTTTTAAATTGTTAAAAGACATTTCAAGTTTCTTAAGATCTATTTCATGTCTGCGAGGCGTACGCTGAGTTTCGTTAAATTAGGATGAGATGCGCTCCAGTTCACGAGCAATGCGAGTGGCCGCGAGGGCGCCTGCACGATTAGGGCATGTAACGTTAGTAAAATATGCAGCCGAGAATGATTCACACAGACAGCGTTTGACTCGCGCGGCTGATGGGCCTCTCCCGGCAGAGAGTTCAAGCATCTGTGGACTCGTCCCGTCAGCTCTGGCCATCTTGCTTTCAGTCCGCGATCAGCTTTTTTGTTTTCTTCATTACAGTTAAAGTAACGTCTGCTTTTCTCTAGTCATTCACAAGTTTCTCACTTCAAACTTTCTTTCTTCTGATCCGTTATGCACAGCGCGCGCGGCTCCCGACTCTGCTTCTGCCCTAATGCGACTTTTAGTCCAGTGCGACGTGTTATTTTCCTCTTCATGACGCATATTTTGACTGATGCGACTCATACTCCGGAGCAACTTTTGGCCTGAAAAATGCGGTAAGCACTGCATTGCAATACTTGCATTTCGCCCCGTCACTCTCATTTTTAAAGTGCTCCCACGCTTTCTTTGCCCGCTTAGAAAGCTGGTCATGACTTCTTCTTGTGGATACTACCCTAACCCTATGGATACTACAAATGTCTGGGAGCGCTCTGGCGGTCTATAGGGGTGCAAACATATATTACAACTAAATTCAAGGGACGTCATTGACGCCACTTAACCGAGCAAAATGTTTCACTCGGTTACGCAATTTTTAACGGTTAATCGGTCAATCGGTTAACCATGGACACCCCTATAACGAACACAGCAGTCATTCTGATGTTCCTAAATCCGAACCGCTGAAGACGCAGTGGCTGAGTTTAGTTTTCGAAGGGAATATTCCCCCTGATCAACGTCAAAGCTTTTATGTTTGTGCGAATCATTTCTCACCAGACTGCTTTATAAGCGAGGGTCAGTATGAAGCAGGTTTTGCTGAGAAGCTGCTCCTGATACAAGGATCGGTACCAACTATTCGTGTTCCTGCTGCGCCTCCAGAAGAGGGGAGTGTAACGTTTGAATCGCTTGCACGCTTCACGATGAATGCGGCTAAAGTTTACAGGGTAAGTTACATTACGGCATGCTTTCTATGTATGACGTTCTCAATATAATTCATAATCCCACGTTTATAATGAACAACACATTATGGTTACTGTGTTACTGTGTACGCTGGTGCTAAAGTTAACATGGTAACACAGCACTAATCTTACTTTTGTAGATGGTTTATAACTGTGTCTGTTACTGTCCAAACAAAATAAAAAATAGCGTTGTAACAGTTATTACACTGCATAGATAATGTTACGCATCACTGATTCAAGTCAAAGTTTTTATTGGCATCAGCTGTAACATCAATCTGTCAATGAACTAACTTATACATCAGTAAACACATAGCATTCATATCTCACTATGCTAACGTTACCCTGGCAGTACATACAAAGATAAATCAAAGTGACATTACATTAACCAACCATTCAGAAACGTCATATTCAGCCTTAATTGTCGAACTTCATTGGTTGGGGCTGTCATCTTGTTCCGGGTCCGATCCGGTTCAAATTGTTACAATGACTTCAGTTACTACTAACTGATAAGGGCGGCAGTGGTTCAGTGGTTCATGTAGGTTGTCTACTAACCGGAAGGTTGGTGGTTCAATCCCCGGTTCCACCTGACCAAGTGTCGAGGTGTCCATGAGCAAGACACCTAACCCCAACTGGTTAGGGGTGCAATTTTGGCATCCTGGCCAAATTTGCCTATTGGCCTCTGTCCATCATGGCCTTCTAATCATCCCCCTCTCCTGATTGGCTTAATCAGGTCTCCTCTCCAACAATCAGCTGGTGTGTAATGTGTGGTGGGGGTTCTGGTGCAACATGGCTGTCGTCTCATCATCCAGGTGGATGCTGCACACTGGTGGTGATTGAGGAGATTCCCCCCTCCATGTAAAGCGCTTTGAGGTGCCAGAAAAGCGCTATATAAATTATTATGATCTTCACTTTAGAATTAATTATACACTCACCTAAAGGATTATTAGGAACACATGTTCAATGTCTCATTAATGCAATTATCTAATCAACCAATCACATGGCAGTTGCTTCAATGCATTTAGGGGTGTGGTCCTGGTCAAGATAATCTCCTGAACTCCAAACTGAATGCCAGAATGGGAAAGAAAGGTGATTTAAGCAATTTTGAGCGTGACATGGTTGTTGGTGCCAGACGGGTCAGTCTGAGTATTTCACAATCTGCTCAGTTACTGGGATTTTCACACACAACCATTTCTAGGGTTTACAAAGAATGGTGTGAAAAGGGAAAAACATCCAGTATGTGACAGTCCTGTGAGCGAAAATGCCTTGTTGATTCTAGAGGTCAGAGGAGAATGGGCCGACTGATTCAAGCTGATAGAAGAGCAACTTTGACAAAATAACCATTTGTTACAACCCAAATATGCAGCAAAGCATTTGTGAAGCCACAACACGCACAACCTTGAGGCGGATGGGCTACAACAGCAGAAGACCCCACCGGGTACCACTCATCTCCACTACAAATAGGAAAAAGAGGCTACAATTTGTACAAACTCACCAAAATTGGACAGTTGAAGACTGGGAAAATGTTGCCTGGTCTGATGAGTCTCGATTTCTGTTGAGACATTCAGATGGTAGAGTCAGAATTTGGCGTAAACAGAATGAGAACATGGATCCATCATGCCTTGTTACCACTGTGCAGGCTGGTGGTGGTGGTGTAATGGTGTGGGGGATGTTTTCTTGGCACACTTTAGGCCCCTTAGTGCCAATTGGATATCATTTAAATGCCACGGCCTACCTGAGCATTGTTTCTGACCATGTCCATCCCTTTATGAGCACCATATACCCATCCTCTGATGGCTACTTCCAGCAGGATAATGCACCATGTCACAAAGCTTGAATCATTTCAAATTGGTTTCTTGAACATGACAATGAGTTCACTGTACTAAAATGGCCCCCACAGTCACCAGATCTCAACCCAGTAGAGCATCTTTGGGATGTGGTGGAACGGGAGCTTCGTGCCCTGGATGTGCATCCCACAAATCCCCATCAACTGCAAGATGCTCTCCTATCAATATGGGCCAACATTTCTAAAGAATGCTTTCAGCACTTTGTCGAATCAATGCCACGTAGAATTAAGGCAGTTCTGAAGGCGAAAGTGGGTCAAACACAGTATTAGTATGGTGTTCCTAATAATCCTTTAGGTGAGTGTGTATTATTCATTATTCATGTTAATAATTAATCTGTATGTAGTAGTTCTTAGTAGTCTTCTAGGAGGTCCAAAAATAGCAGTTATTGATTAACTAATAATGAATTACCACATTTGACTAAGCACTATTACTTTCTAATTCATTAATTAGAGTTTCTTGTAAGTTAGCTTTCAAAACAGGGTTTTCAGGGGTTTCCGAACTTTATGATGCCAAGGACCCCCACATGTGATAAACCTTTTATGAGGGACCCTACTATACTATTTTATAAGAAAAAAATAGTATAGTATGTGTGACATTACAAATACTAAACATTGTTTCCAAACGTAATTTGGCTATACTCAATGTTGACTATATTAACCCGAAGAAGAACATTTTCAGTTAAAACTATTTGTATAAGCTACTTTCACAATAATGTATGTAAGCATCTTACCGCATTAAAATACTCGTACTAGATGGATACAAAGCAAACATATACAATTCTGGAAAGTATGAATATGGCAATACAGGAGAGAAACTTTTAGAAATGAAACAATGGTCGGTAAACTTTATCCCTTTTTGCTTTGTCTTTTTTCTGGGGACCTCTTAGAACCTTCTGGAGGACCCCTGGGGTCCCCCAGTTTGAAAACCCCCAAACTAGAGTGTTAATACTGCATTACTCAATTGTTCCTGTGTAGTGATAGAACAGTATTCTAAAGTGTTACCAAATCTTGTTCATATTTGATGCAACAAGCTTTTATGTAATATGATATAGTGAGAATATGGAGCACCCCCACCCCACCCCATCCCACTCCCCAAAACAAATCAATGAGATCTTTAAAAAATTAGCAGACTATTTACATAAAATGCATATAAATAAGGGCTGTCAATTTAGCTCATTCATTTTATTACAGTTTTTCTCAATTGCTAAGACACTAAAAGCCATCAGCTAACACATTTCTCAGTTGCCTGAACTCATTTAGCTAATTGTGCAGTCTGTTTTCAATACCTTAAACCATTTCACCTTGGTAAAACACAATTTGCAGACCTCACTTAGACTTTTCAGCAAAACTCTAAACACATTCTCATTGTCAAGACACATTCTGCACTCTAATGCACGTCATCCATACGGGTCAACACAAGTGGCAACAATCAAATACAAATGGAGAACACAATGTCATTGATTGAACACAACCACTCAAAACTGATTTAACCTGTTTCAAATGATGAGACAAAACCAATATAAGTACAGTGCATTAGGCTGTATACTGTACAATTAACAAATCGTATTGCCCTGAACATGTTGCTTTCCAGTTGTTTACAGTACTGACTGCTCAATAGATTTTGACCGGTTGCAGGTTCATATCAACAAAGAACAAGTATTACAGTTACAGTATCACAGAAACAAAGGACAAGTTTGTGAGATTCAGAGTACAGTACTGTAAAAATCATATACCAAATAAACGATTGTCTTTCAGACTCCCTCTGCACGCGATAGGATAGCGCTACCACCAACCAGAGCAACGAAGGTGAAACAGAGCTTGTTGATAGATTAAACATTCTCCGTATTTGGTCGGCTAAACTCCGACCACATCTTCCCTTTTTAAGAATGACTTCAGTGCCGTTCTTTGTTCTTTTCTCAGAGAAAAGCTTAACTCCAAGTCTTCCAGAGTCGCGGACAAAGCTGATTCGAAAGACCGCCACCGTTCGCCAGTTTCTGTGTTTACTAAAAGCACGCAAACGCAACTCGGCCGTCGTTATTATGGCCCTGCCCGCCGACTCTATAAACGATGTGATTGGCCCGTCCAGATTGAGAGGAATACAGCTCAGAAGGGTATTGAGAGTTGCTAGACGACACTTGCGGGCAAATTAAATTTGCTGCCGCTAGGGTGCGTCTAGATTTCTAGGCTATATCTATAGCACAAATTGTATTTATTGTGTGATTTATATGCCAAAATGAGTTATGTGCATATGCTACGCAGTTTTCGTGTGCATATGATATGTACTTTATATTGTGTTATGTGCACATACTCCAAACAACTAAACCTACCCAATGGGGTGACAATGCAAATAATATGCACATAAAAACAAATTGTGCCATATAAATCACACAATAAATACAATTTGTGATGTATATGCATTTCATGAGAATGAGTTGGTAAAAATAGGGCTACAAGCAAGAGGAAGAACAAAAAATTGCAAAGTAAAGCAGAGTAGTAATAATTTCTGACAAATTTCGAGCTACTATAATGGAACATGTTTTCATTAATTACAAGACAATGGCAGAAAAATATGACATTTGTTTTGAGATTAAAAATGTGCTTCTCCCTGAGAACTATGTTTTGAACAATGTGTTTTCTATTTTTTGCTTTATTGTTTACTGATTGCTTGATAGAGTTTATCATTTTGATCACTTTGTTTATGATTTGAGAGCGGTGTTTGATTTTGAACACAGGTAAAACTCTTTTGAGGCGAAAGTTTCATTTTGCAAGAGAAGTCAGAGGTTTTGTGAATGGTGCTTGAAGAGGAGGTTTTGTGAATGGTGCTTGAAGAGGAGGTTTGGTGTTTAATGGTTTCAGAAAATGGAGCAAGGTTTCAGAAATAGTGTTTAAGCAAGTGAGAAAAACTGTAATTAGTTAAGCAAAAATAACATGATTCAAATTATTTAACTCACCCGCCCTGCCCCAGATCTACGTAGTTCATCTTACATTTCATACAGGTGATTGGTGATGAAAATGAAGCAGGACAACAACTAACTGTGTGATAGCCTGTAGAATGCCATTACAATACACCTCAATTTTAACATATCAGGGTAAAAATGCCCCTGTATGAGTTTCCGTCTCAATTCACAACAGTTCAACTAATAACAAGTTAATATTGTGGTATATTTTAGACACAAAATAGTCTGTTTTGGCTAAATTTTGCCACTGAAAATATTAGCCGGATCAGGGTTTACGGTCTCAAATAGTACTGTACTGAACTGAACCGTTCCGCACCGCTCGGTAGAAATGAGCAATTAGAGAGCAGACGGTTCGATATGCTTTCGAATCACTCTTGCAAATTAATAAATATATTAAGCAAATCAGTCTGGGTGAACCAATGATTCAATGGCCCATTCATAAATAGAGCCATTTACTTCATTCCTGAATGAATTAGTCGTTTTAAATGAATGAATGACTCAATGTCTGCATCCGAAATCACTTACGCAAATCCTCTTGAGTAGGTACTTAAGTAATTAACTCACGGCAGCTAAAAAAAGATTTTTTTATAGTATGAATGAGTGTCGTAAGTGTAGTATGAATGTAATCTGGATGTTTTCTTTTTATTATGTGACCAACCAGCAGCAATTACAATTCACATTTATATTTACACACCCTCATGTTGTTTCAAACCGGTCCAACTTTCTCTCTTTTGCGGAACATAAAAGAAGCTATGCTGAACTGTTTTGGTCTATAAATATATCTAAATACCAGTTCAGAAGCAGATTCTGAAAAAAAAAGCAAAAATAAATAAATATAAATGCACATTGTAGCCTAAAGTTCACGTGTAATAAATTCTGTTTAATCAAATATTTATTTCTAAAGCAACTTTTTTTCTAATGTCTATTTAATGCTTTTCTTATTTAACACAACACATTAAATGGTCTGTTTTAGAAGTAATTTCTCAGCCAAATTTGATTCATTTCATTTGTACAATTAATTTGTGATTATTTAGATTAATTAATCGGCACATGATGCAATTAATTAGATAACGACTTTGAATCCTTTGACAGCCCTACAAAAAATAAGTTGTCACTCTGTGTCTGCCAATAATATGTCTTAGTAAGATGATATTTAAATGCTGACCAAAGCCAATAATTTTTCTAAATACAAAAAATATAATGATGTATTGATAATCAAGTAAACCTAAATTGCTTCGGTAGGCTAAGTGTTCATCTTGAAATATTGCTAACAATATAAAAGTTATTTTTACATTTACTTCATGAAACTCAGTCAAGCTTTCACAGCAAAAAGACATGAACCACGACCTAAAGGGGGACGCTTTTACAATGAAAGGCCTTTTACGTGCTAAATAAATTATACATTTGACGACAGAAGGGATGTGGTAGTGTTTTTCAGCAAAACAATTTAACACGTTGGTAAAGGCCAAATAAATCTACGTCACATATGATGAAGTAGGGCTTAATATGGTTACATTTGTCTTACTTGGGTGTTATGGATGGCTGTTACATGTAGGTCATTGCCTACTAACTTAATTAGGAACTTTCTAAACCAGCTTTTTTGTTGAATAGATTTGGCTATGATACTATACTAATATTATGGTTACCAGGTCCGCTTTATCTGTCCATTCAGTGCCCTGTACTGTAGATATAAAGATACTGTTTAGATCTATTTCAAAACCTAGTCAGCTGAAGAAAACCCCATAATGCACTGTGACAAGCAGCGCAAAACTAAATCCTAGATGGTGGACAAATCAAAAGAAATGTCTTCCTGTTAAGCTGACTTCCATATTTTGAAAAAATCCTAAGAAATGCATACTCAGACTAAAACAAATACAGTTTGTGAATCCTTTGCACTAAAAGCATAATTATGGTCTCATTTGAAAGCACACCTAGCAGTTTACTGTAAAGTCAAAATGATAATATTTTTTATAATCAAAAAAAGCTAAAATAAGCTTCAAAGTTTTGTAAAGTTATTAGAAATTTATTTGTATGAAATATCTTTATGAAAATAAAATCGAAGTGGGCCTTGGAGAAATCTAGAAATGCACTACAGCTAAAGCCACAAGTCTGACCATGTTATATTTCAGATCTGAAGATGATCAGTCTAAAACTCTGAATTTTATTAAACGTTTTACAAGATCGTTTCATGTGATTTTATTTTGAGATATCTCTGAAATATCAACTGATGTTTATTGCCACATCTTCTCAGCTTTCATTCACTATATTGCCTCTATTGTTTAGAGGTGCAAACTGCCCCATTCAGTTTGTCTCCCCGGCACACATTCACACTTCTGCGGACTGGTTATGGCTCTAATTATTATTCTTTTGTCTGCATTATAATTACTAACGATTCTCTATTCAAACTGTTCTATTCAAACCTCATTTCTAAATCAAACCTCACTTTACCCTCACTGAGACTCTATCGAATGCATTTCGTCCAAATAAGCATTTCAGTAGTTTTACATTTAGAAAATGTTCATAAAAATAAGTATTTACTCAGTGGCAGGTGCATCTAGGGCAAGCTAGCATGTTAGCTTAGCACACCAGCAAAACAACAATTTATACGATTAAAATCATGTTTTATTCAAAACTTGCTTCATATCACTTTATAATTTATAAGTCGAGTGTTTTATATAACAATATGTGATCTCATATAGCTTCGGGTCAAAAAATCTGACAGAAAATATACAATGCTAAAAGCTATGTGGAATAGCATTGCATTATAAATATAATCTATTATGAAACCACCCAACATGGCATAAAGAACACAGACCAACTATATATTGCCGCGATTGTGTGTTTATTGTCTTAAAACGTGTCTATCTGCATAAAATATAAATAAGGGCTTCTGACGATCTCTGGAAGCAGTTTTGGTCATGTCAGATACTTCCTGAATGTCACATGGTGTGTCTGTTCTTCATGTGTTCCACATGGGAGTGAATTTTCAGTAGTACAGCTTTCCAGCGCCCTCCGGCTGCCAGAATGAATTGAAAACACAGCACATCACAGTCTACTGCTCTCATAATCATACATCCGCGGATTTTGGATAAAGATTTAATAAATAATACTTCTCTGTATAGAAATTTGACTCAAACATGTGAGAATCTATCAATATTTCTCCACATCTGCACACTTTTGAAGTAAAAGCCCTGAGGGAAGTTGTTTTGTCGAGTGTCTTCATGACGATCACAGAGGAGTATTTTATGAATGGGAGCAAATGACGCGCATATTACAATCAAAAGGTAGCGACGCCCAAGATCATATTCATAACTCCTGGCACATATTAAACATTACGGTCATTATAAGACTTTGAGAATAAAACGGGGGTAAAAAAATTAAACTTTAGTCTCAGATCTTTTTAATGATGTATAGTTTGTCAAGGTAATTACTTACACCTGATAGTAATTTTGAGCTAATTTAAGCAAAGAGAGCTTCAGTGCGTCCTCGTCCTTGTGACGGTTAACAGGTTGGGATAGTTCACCCAAAAATGAAAATTTGATGTTTATCTGCTTACCCCAAGTGCATCCAACATGTAAGTGTCGTTGTTTCTTCAGTAGAACACAAATTAAGATTTTTAACTCCAACCGTTGCTGTGTGCCAGTCATATAATGCATGTGAATGGGTAACAATTCTATGAGAGTAAAACAAACAAAACAAAAAAATACATGCTTAGACAACAGGCACAAAAATCCTGCTGCTCGTGACGACACATTGATGTCTTAAGACACAAACCGCTTTCAATTTTATACATTTTATATATATATATATATATATATATATATATATATATATATATATATATATATATATATATATATATTTCTCATTAGCGCCTGTGCGGATCGGCCGAATGAGCCATCTACATAATGCCTTTTTGACCTTACCAGACGGAAGTAATAGCGGATGGGAACATTAGATGAGACTTGTCGGGATATGAGGTAAAAAAAATAACAAATACTGTTTGGTTTCTCACGAAACCGATCAGTTTGTGTCTTAAGACATCAATGTGTCATCAGGAGCAGCAGGGTTTTTGTGCCTGTTGTCTAAGCATGTTTTTTGTTTTGTTTGTTTTGCTCTCATAGAATAGTTACCCATTCACATGCATTATATGACTGGCACACAGCAACAGTTGGAAGTGAAACATCTTCATTTGTGTTCTACTGAAGAAACAAACACACCTACATGTTGGATGCACTGGGGCTAAGCAGATAAACATCACATTTTTTTTATTTTTGGGTGAACTATCCCTTTAAAATAATTATTTAGATTCTGAAAACTATAAATAGTTTAAAATCACCGAACTGTGTAAAACCCAACATACAAAACAATAAGAATGGAACTGCGTTCGCTCGCAAAACTTTTGCAAAAGCAAATACAAAACCAGTAAAAGAAATAACGGGAGGTGGTAGGAAAAAATATACGTTTTCAAAAATTAGAGAGAAAATGCAAATTTTCTCAGGGGAACACAATACTTTTGCTAAATATACATTTTCCTCCCATCCCATTACCATGTCCCTTAGGAGCATTTAGCATTTATGTATTTCTATTGGTTTGTTTATTGTTATTTTTTGTTCAGACAAGAACCTTGTAACACTTCTTAAAAAAGTAATAAAATGTATTAAAATACTTTTTAAATATATTGATTTTTGTTTTATTTTGTGGTAGTCAAATTTTTTATCCTTGGCAGTTTCAAACTAACTCGTGTGTATGCTTTTTGAGCATTACGTTATTGTTCATCACGTGCTATTGAACAACTGAGAGTTGAGTCCTCTGAGGGGGTGCACAGCACCGCTGCCTGTGTAGAGCGCTTTAATTCAGTCACTTATGAGCTTCCACTATCGTTACTGTATAATGCTACTATTGCTGATATGCAGTCAGTGGTAGGCAGTTCAATAGGTTTTGAAGCACAGCTACAATCTCACATCAGAGCCAGAAATACTTGAATCGCTCCTCCAGATACTGAGTCAGTGTAACAGCACTTTAATCAGAACGTATCAGGCGCTACTTGAAGTTTTTGGGGCATGCAGGTCTCTCAATGTGATATATTACACTGTCTGAGGCTTTTTTCCTCTCTCAGGTAGTGCATGCGGCACATTTTTTTCCTCCACTGGCAATAAAAAGATTTCCACTCGACTCTTACGCCTGTGATAACACAGATACCCTGTTTGTCATACTTACTGTAGGCTGACAACTGATCAGCAGGCTGTGAGAACGAAGAAACAAGAAACAGACCCAACATTCTGGTCTCTTTACATGCAGTTTTTTTGTACTGCACCCAGTGGGAGAAAATTCAGCTTGAACAAAAGTTCTCGAGGGCTCCGGTGGGATCACGGCACCATTTCGGAACCTTTATTTCCATGGCATTACTAATTCAGTTCACTGTGGGAAGACTGTCCATTGCCTATTTTTCTCCCTGTTGGAACAGACATTCTGGCTTCATTTCCACTTGTGCAGCATACTTAACCCCATCAATGCCGTATCATCTTTACAATCACAGCCAATGCTCCAAAATATCAAAACACAATCATGTCATTTTATGAAGTTTAAGCTGAATAATGGACATTTTACATTAATCATGAAGACCATTCAACTCTAGAAAGCAGTGCTGGGTAGCACTTGCACAACAAATAGCAAACAACTTTCCTTTTCCTATTTCTCAGTTGCAAGGTGGCAGTGAAGCTAAATATTTTTGATCATCTGGAGAATTTTTATATCACAGTATATATCGCAGAAAAACAAAACATCACAATGTCAGTTTTTTTTTTGTGTGCAGCCCCAATAAGAGAGTTATTTCTTAGCTTAGTTAGCTACAGTTTTCCAGTAGCTTCCCCAACAACGCCTAATAATGATGGTGGCTGGAGGCATTGTTCTGATATGCAATATACGGTAACAACAGAATACTGAACTGATAAAAAAACAAAAACAGATGTCTATTCTGTAGGTACAGTACACAAGAAAAAAGCTCTTGCAGAGCCTAAACAACTGTCCCCTCAATGGCTGCAAAAAGAGCTGTATGTTCATGTGATTTAACGACTTTGTGTCAAAATCAAGCATGTCTCTCCACGCTCCACTCCCTCCGATGCGCTTTTGGAATTGGGTAAGGATGACTCCTCTTGTGTGGCTCCCGTTATCATTTCCCACAAAAAAAGTTGAGAGATACTGTTTATGTGAAACTGAAAAGGGGGATGTTCTAAAGCTTCCCCAATCATAACAAATCAGTGGTTCAACCTCCGGCACTGGGCTAAGCAGATTACTGTCATTTTCCACAACTTGTCCCTTGCAGCTAACAACCTCCAATTAGCAAATCCCGCTGTGCGCATCTATGCCCTGACGGCAAGTGACTGTGACAGGCGGAGAAATTAGAAGTTTCGCATGTTAATCCACCATGCTCTAGAAAGTCAGGCTACCATCAAACTGCTTTGAGGGGATATACAAATTCAAGGCACCCTACACCCACCTAGACACCAACAACAATCAGGAAAAACAAAATGAGAAACAGGCCTAGAGCAAAGTGCAGAGCTATTGAGTTTAAAGCAGTTGGCAGACTGCTAACGGCTAACACAACAGGCTGACAGATGGAAAGAAAGCAGGGTGTGTGGCTTTGACACTACGACTTTATTCTGTCAAGAACAACCTGCTCTGCACAGTGAAAGTGTTTAAACAGAAAATGCAGCAAAATCAATTATTTGACTTGGCGTATCATACGGTCTAACACAAAGATAGTTGATGTTGCAAGGCGGGTCTCATTTACGAAGGGTATGTTTACACAACACCATTTTCAAATGAAAACTAAAAACTTATATTACATTTTTCTGTGAAGTATGTAGTATTTTCACACAGAGATTGGTAGGCATTAGTAAAATCTGTTGAGTTCAGCAATCTTTATTGCACTGAATGCCAACAGTGACAGTTCAAAAATGGCAAAAGGTATTTCTTGTTTTTTTTTTGTTTTTTTTGCCTCAGGTTTGCATGCCTGTAACTCAAGAAGTGTTAAAGATATATTGCTATCCTTTTAGATTATGGTTTCTAACAAACTGTCATCTGTTGATGTGGCTCCGTGAGTACATTGTTAAATTGTACACATTTGCAGTGGTCAAAAGCCAAATGTGGGTAACTTTACATACAGCTGATACCTTTTTTTTTTTTAAGATGAATATCTGAGGAACAAATCATGTTGAATCAACTCAGTTGCATAGAGCATACCTATCTGAGTGCCATACATTTTATTTTTCTAAAGTTGGCGTGCCTGTTACTCACAATATCTTAATATCCTTCTAGATTCCCATTCATAATAAACTTTTATTTTGGAAACTTAAATTTAAGGCGTTATGTAATTAATAATGTGTTACACTTATATATCGCTTTTCTAGGCATTCAAAATGCTTTACATATTAAAGGGGGAATCTCCTCAACCACCACCTGTGTGCAGCGTCCAGCTAGATGATGAGACGGCAGCCATATTGCATCTGAACGCCCGCCACACACCACACACTACACACCAGCTGATTGGTGGAGAGGAGACCAAGTGATGAAGCCAATCAGGAGAGGGGGATGATTAGGAGGCCGTGATTGACAGGGGCCAATGGGCAAATTTGGCCAGGATGCCAGAGTTACACCCTTACTCTTTTCCCGAAGGACATCCTGGGATTTTTAATGACCACAGAGAGTCGGGACCTCGGTTTAACGTCTCATGACCTTATAGTGTCCCCATCACTATACCGGGGCGTTAGGATCCACACAGACCACAGGGTGAGCACCCCCTGCTGGCCTCACTAACACCTCTACCAGCAGCTACCTAGTTTTCCCTGTTGGTCTCCCATCCAGGTTCTAACCAGGCTCAGCCCTGCTTAGCTTCAGTGGAAGACCAGTCTTGGGCTACAGGGTGATATGGCTGCTATGTAGGTCACTCCCATAAATATTAGGACTCCAATGTGACTCCATGTCCACATTTTTTTATTTCAATGGTCAAAGATTTCAACTCCAAGCTTGGAATTTTGGCACAAACCCAAAGTACTCCCTCCATATCCCTGGCTGGATAGGACCCAACTGAGAGTGAAGAGACGAAGAGACGGAGGGATGCAGAGAACGATTGAGGAACATAGGTGAGTTGGCTATGTTGGCCTTCTCTCATGCTGATTGGATAGATAATATGAGCATGTTCCACCAGAACTTTGTTAACAAAACATATTTCTTTCAGTGCATTTAAGACTATAAAGCTAATTTGAAAGAGCTGTCTTCCACTCACGTTACAGTCAATAACCGTCCTGATGAGAGAGCAAACATAAGGTGCTCAGAAAAAGAGTCAGATGGAATGAAGAGTGAGCGTAATCCAGTGAAAGGCAATAAAGAGTGCATTGCATGGCTTTGTAATAAATGCATTAATAAAATGAGAGAATCTTTACACCAGGGTTTTACACAAGATATCAGTGGGAACATATCATACTGTCAAACATGCAACAGTCATTAAAAGGACCATAAACACAGTCGCTTACCTGTCTCTGCTGTGCCATTTTGAAACTGATTCCAGCACCATGCTGACTGAGTGTAGGCCTTTGAATTAAAGGCTTAGTTTGTAAGCAGGGAGATGGCTGCATGGGCAGCTGGCAGTTCTGGAAGTGCATGCCCTGGCCTGCTGTAGACGGCTGCTGTTGTATGGTTGTTTTGTTAGGTGGAACAGCCATGATGGGCATTTGTTGGCCAGTCGTGGAAGATGGTGCTTTAGGGCTGAAATGCAGCAGGGGCTTACTGCCGAGAACCTTTGTGTCGATATGATGGGAAGAGTTGAATCCATTGGGCTTGAGAAAGCAGTTGGACATGCCTTTTGCCTGACCAGCACTTTGAGTGTTATGTCTCTGCTGTGAAAGGGAAGCATTACCGGGAAGGGTCTCCTGATTGAAAGAGCCAGGAGCTTGGTGACCACCTAATGCGGAAGACCAGTTTCTAACCCCTCCTGCTTGACTCTGCTGGTGGTTGTGAAGCATAGGGTTGGGCTGCTGTTGGTTAGCAGCCATTTGCTTCAACTGCTCAGCATGTGACATCTCAGGCCATGCTGGAAGACCTCTAGAGGCATTACCAGTAGGTACCTGTCCATGGTGCCCTGAAGTGATGGTTGAGGTGGATAAAGTCGCATTGGCCATGGAGAACGAAGGTCCAGCCGAGGCTGGTCTTAGTTGTGGAGAGCCTCCAGATGACTGGCAAAAATCTGGTGAGTACTCTGTCTTGATTGGCTTATCCAGGTGAATACATGGAGGAGCCGCACCAGCTGAATTAGGTCGGCCCAGATCCAGACCAAAGTCATCATCTTGCTTTAGCATCTTCTCCAGCTCTAGATCGTTGAGTGATGGCACGGTCTTGGTGAGCTCATCGAACAAGTCCTGGAGCTCTGGGTCAATCTGTCCACTTACTTCATCTTTGAAGTCAAACGTCAATGTGGCATGATCTGTGGACTGGCCACAGGTCTGAACTTCAATCGGTTCCTTCTTCATATCCCTTAGAGTTATGTTGAATAAATCACTGCCAACTCCATGAGGCATCAAGAAGGTGTCCTTTCTTCGAAGGATGTTACCCTGGGCGGCATCCCCAACCAATCTTTGAGTCTGCCCTGAAGCCAAAGCACAGGAACCAGGTCGAAAAGAGCTGGGCTCCATTCGAAGACGCTTGAAGTCGGATCCTGACGCTCCACAGGAGAGGCCATTCTGCTTGGGTGTATATCCAGGAGACTGCGCTTCAATCTTTCTCCTAAGTCCTTGCTGAAAAAAAAAGAAAGGAAAAAGAATTGAAATTCAATAAGACTTTATATTAAGCTCAGTATGTTCACAAATCACAAATCAGGTGCCAACAGATTATATTGCTCTACAAATTTAATGAAAAGACATCTTCAAAAGCCTTACTCTAGCTTTCTACAGCCAAAATGAACTCATTTTCTGCTCAACTGGGAGACAAGGGCACATAATGTAACAAGACCATCTCTATCTAATTAATGAACTCTTATTAAACACTCTTTGATGGTTCAAACCAATTACAACTATGACAGGAGTTCTAAATATTAGTGTATGAAAAATGTGTTCTCTGGGAGAATTATCTCAATGAAAATTGCTAAGAGTTTTGTAATTTACAGCCGAGACTCCTTAGCCTTTTTCAGTTGCCCATTTTTCATTTCAAAAGAGACGTATTAGATTTAATATAGAAAGTTTATGTTTTCCCACTGGGTCCTAATAGAGTAATGTCTACAGATATAGGTTAGACTCCTTCTTACTAAGAAAGTATGTGCTAGACATAGAATTTGGGTCTCAATTACATGAGTGTTTTGTACTTATGTGCACAAAGAAAGATTTCACAGTGGTATATGCGCATACATTTATTCTTACCCTTGTTCGAACGTGAATTAAACTAGATTCATGTTAAATTAGGGAGCTCATGCCCACAGTTAGTAATTAGCATAATGCATGCACAAACCATCTTCTGTACAGCGATTCATCACTCTCTGCAAATGTATTTCCCTCTAAAGATATGCTCTTGCCCTCAGAGCATGCATAGCAAGATATTTATGTTAAGCCACTCTCAAACCCAACTGAAACACAAAAAACACCTTTTATAGAGGCCTAGACTACGTGATCAGCTATATTTTTATGCAGCGCCTGTCCCAGCTATAATATAGCTGTATTTTTTTCATGACTCTGAAAACACATTTTTTCTTAACACATTACGTCTCTAATGCCATCACAAGTGATTTTTGCATTTGCATGTGGGTTGGTTCAAAACCTTAACCTAATTTTACACTTGGTTTATTTGCAAACGTATTGATAAATCAATTTCTGTGTGAAAATGTTCACACACACACACAGGGTTTACACAAATATGTGTACGCACACTACTACAGTTAATGAGACCCAATCTTAATCATATCATTAATATCCCTGGATAAGATGTGAGTATCTCTGCTAATCCATACGTTTTACTAGCAGCAGGTCTGTGCTCCCTAACAAAAAAATATATTCCAAAAACTATTGTCTCAAAACCTAGTATTAGCTGTGAGGATAAATTTAGCCATTAGATAGATGACGTTAGACAAAAGAAGGCTTTATCTGTGTCCCTCATTTGCATGAATTACATTTCCCACTGTTAGCTTGCTGTAAAGATAGCAGCATTTTCCTTGTGTGAAATGGTTCCCTTTGTTCCTCAAGTCTTAATTTATGTAAATAAGGCTTGAACAATGAATCATAAGTGCTGTTTAAGTAGCCATATAAAGACATGTGGTAAAAGGAGGGATACATTACTAAATAAAATGTATTGTCAGGTAAAATTTTACTTTTTAACTAAATGAACTGTCTGTATTGCTGATGTAGTCAGGTTTAATCTAAGACTACAATATATTAAACCAACAACGTATTTCAGATCAGGTAGAAATTGCTCCTACATCTGCACAATTTTAATTTTTATGATGGAGAATGATGAATATAATTTAACAGACAGAATAATCATGAGGTAGCTGCTGACCGAAACCGCCCTAACCAACATTATTTCCAGCCAGCCGCAATATTGCCAGCACATGGATATGTAAAGTTATTTAAACACCATCTGACATTATTGCCTACAGAGAGAGAGAGAGAGAGAGAGAGAGAGAGAGAGAGAGAGAGAGAGAGAGAGAGAGAGAGAGAGAGAGAGAGAGAGAGAGAGAGAGAGAGAGAGACCCAACATCATTATCAGTGCAAGGACGGGTGACTGTGGTGCAGTTTTTGCTGTAGCGGCAAATTGGAGGCATTTCCATTTACTGGAAATATTACTGGGCTGGGATGTTTTATGCCTTCAGGACTGGGAGTGATCACAATTCTCCACACCTCACCCCCATCTCTGTCTCTCAATAGCCAGTATGATATTTAAATTAGCTATAAATGGCATGCTGGCATATCAGTATCAAATTATATTTCCACTGTCTGACTCATCCAGGTTACTGACATGCATTGTGTTTGTTCAAACAAGATCATTGGGATGAAGCAAGATTTGAATTAGGCCGGACATCAGGGTGTGTGAGTGTGTATGTCAATGCTTGGGTGTTGCAACGTGGTTAGGTTTTTGTTGTGTTGTTTTCTGAAACTGTAGTAACATGGTCACACCCCCTTCGTTTGAACCACATGAATTCAAATATAGGTTTGTCAATGTCATGCACGGGAGAGTAATACCTTCTGCAACTTCATTGATTAAAGTTTAAAATTCAGATTATTTGTTCATTTACACAGACCAACAAAAAGCCATTCTTTTTAAAATCATGATTACATGCATGTCATTGGCATACACTTTACTCCAGTATACATGAGGTTAATTTAGTCAGCAGTTTTCTTGAACATGGCTCAAGCCTCTTGAAATGCCGCAATAACAAACATGGTTTCTAAACAAGACCACTATTTTTGTTCCTTGTCGTTTTTCTTCATTTGATGTTAGATTCACTGCGGGTTCCCTCTTATCTCAAACTCCAGGGCTCTCTTATGAATTTACTCACATCTTCAAAAACAACATTGATTGTTGCCATGCTAAATATACACCGATCAGGCATAACATTATGACAGGGGAAGCGAATAACACTGATTATCTCTTCATCACGGCACCTGTTGGTGGGTGGGATATATTAGGCAGCAAGTGAACATTTTGTCCTCAAAGTTGATGCGTTAGAAGCAGAAAAAATGGCCCGAGTTTGACATGGATCAAATTGTGATGGCTAGACAACTGGGTCAGAGCACCTCCAAAACTGCAGCACTTGTGGGGTGTTCCCGGTCTGCAGTGGTCAGTATCTGTCAAAAGTGCTCCAAGGAAGGAACAGTGGAGAACCCAGAGAGAGGGTCATGGGCGGCGAAGGCTCATTAATGCACATGAGGAGTGAAGGCTGGCCTGTGTGGTTCGATCAAACAGACGAGCTACTCAAGAAGTTAATGCTGGTTCTGGTAGAAAGGTGTCAGAATACACAGTGCATCACAGTTTGTTGTGTATGGGGCTGAATAGCCGCAGACCAGTCAGGGTGCCCATGCTGACCCCTGTCCACCGCCGAAAGCAGCAACAGTGCTCTGGACCACAGAGCAATGGAAGAAGGTGGCCTGGTCTGATGAATCACATTTTCTTTTACATCACGTAGATGGCTGGGTGCGTGTGTGTCGCTTCCATGGGGAACCCATGGCACCAGGATGCACTATAAGAAGAAGGCAAGCTGGCGGAGAGAGTGTGATGCTTTGGGCAATGTTCTGCTGCTAGGAAACCTTGAGTCCTAACATCCATGTGGATGATATTTTGACACGTGCCACCTACCTAAGCATTGTAGGTATTAGGTTACATATACCTATATTTACATATTATTTACATATACCTATAGTTAGAAACTTTGATTTGAAGCAAAAAAGACAAAGGACTGTGTACTTAACGGCTTTAGTGAGGGGAAGAACTACAATTCCATGAAGCATTTTGAACAGCATAAAATGGTGGAGAAATATGAAACTACTATTTAAAAATGTTAAACAATATATTTTAAGCTTACATTTTCAGAGCGTTGCAAACATTTAGATAGAGGCACCTATTAAAAAAATTAGTGAAATGAGTTTATTGGCCCCTAAAAATCCACTTCAGATTTGTCCACTTGTTTTATTATCCGACAAGCAAAGCAATAGTTCAATTGTCTGCACTGTCTGATGTATCATTCATCATTCACACAGTGCCAGATAGATTACATGCAAATGTAATACTTAACCATAAGTAGTGGTGCTTGCTAAATTGATACAACACAGAACAGCACTTTACGATCAGCTAGGATTTTATGCTACATCAGTGAATCTTTCTATGCTTTTACAAACTCTTTGTCACTTCCCTCAACATTATTTATATTAGTTGATGAAACAGAATTGCAACACTCCAGAATCTTTCTTCATGTCCCTACTTGGTGTAAACAGTAGATTATTTCCTAAGACGACATTTCACAAAGGAAGACTGTTTTACAATTATAAATAAAATCCCATTGTAGAATATTCTCTATATCTTTTTCACATAGATAAGTGTCTCTCAATTCCCAAATCATTGGCCAGTGAAGAACTGTGTCCCAAATTGAGAGAAGATATATGTGTGTCACTAACTTTTACAGTCCCTCACCAGATTAAACAAGACATTTCTATAAAATATTCACATGGTGACACAGATATAACTGCCACTAACCAGATGTAGCATATTAAGGCAAAGAGGAACCTGACGTTTTTTTGTCTGTATGCCAACCACACATGAAACGTCTGATAATTCTGTGTTCATTTTGGCGGTAGGGTTGCGAAGAAACAGTGCCCTCTATTCATTGGAAATCCTCCTGACAGAGCTACAAGTGACCTGAAAATAGATTTTCTGATTAAGCTTTAATGAGCTCAGAAGCTCTGGATCACTTTGAAAGTGACTCCTGGAAGGAGGAGAAGAAACGTCTCTCAGCACAAACCGTGCAAAGGCTCAGAGGTATCACACGTGTGACATTGCTCTTGCTGAAAACGAACACAACGGCAGATTAATACTGTAAAGTAACACTGCTCCACTGACGCACTCTAGGCCGTGTGCTGCGCTCATGTTAGACAAAGATCTTCTAGCTTAAGAACAATAGAAATTAGTGACTATAAACCGCTAGAAAATGAGCTGTTGGTTTAAGGCTGAAGTGTTAACGCTTTTCAATGTTAGAAATCTTTCTTATTTCTGCTTGAGAGTTTTGATGCAATTACGCTTGCAATAGAGCTACATGATTCTGGATAAATTGAAAATCACAATTGTTTGGGGTGGGGGTTAGTTATCTATACACTCTAAAAAATGCTGGGTTAAAAACAACCCAAGTTGGGTTGAAAATGCACCGACCCAACAATTGGGTTGTTTTAACCCAATGGTTGAGTTGTTCTTACCCAGCAATTGGGTTGTCTTAAGCAACATTTAACCCAACCACTGGGTTAAAACAACTCAACCACTGGGTTAAAACAACTCAACCACTGGGTTAAAACAACTCAACCATTGGGTTAAAACAACTCAATTGTTGGGTTAGTGCATTTTCAACCCAACTTGGGTTGTTTTTAACCCAGCATTTTTTAGAGTGTACATAATTTGAAATAATAATTTCTTTTTTTTTTAATTCAATGACTCACTCACAAACACTTGTTTCATAGTCTCACGTAGCCAGACCTTCAGACTGATGGCAGAAAGTGCCGTCTCTTTTTGCAGCTTAATTGACCAAGCACCGCCCAAAGGACGTTTGACTGACATGTGACACAACCAATCACAGTTTGTTTTGTTCTGACTCTTGTTTAGGGGGTCTGAAAATGTAACGGCAATAACAGACCGGTGTGCATTAATGATTCATTCAAGAACGTTAACTGCAACAAAGAAAATACTTTTAAAACTCAGCGTTTAGATGATCCTGGTAAGCGTTCAGTGTAAACACGACGGCCATCTTCGTCCATGAGAGAGCTTGGCATCACAGCATTTGTTTCCAGGTGTGATTACGTTAAATAGACACAGGCAATGTCTTTCTCTGTTTCTAAACATTGTGACTGATGCACTGTGCATGTGCTGAAGTTTTGTTCGGAGAATATATGTAATGCAAATATAAACAGTTATTTAAGCCTTTAAACGGTTAAGGGTATATAAACAGTACTTCAGGAGTCTAGGTGGTGATGTTTAAGTCATACAACCACGGTGCGTTTTGTGTATAGCTTTTATAGTTTTACAGCATTTGCATTTAGGCTTCGAAATGTATAAAAGTTTAGTGTTCAGTTATGCAAAATATGTAAGAATCATAAACTTTTGTTGGCCACTGAGCTTATTCTCTAGACTGGGTAAACCCAGCCTGATCTGCCGGCGATTTGATTTTGCCTTGGAACTCTGAAAAACTGTACATTCATTTCTACAGCTTCTATAACCAATCGCAGACTAGCTTATCCACCTGGCATGATATTGGCTGGTTTAACACGATGACCGATAGAGAAGCGATGGGCCTGTTGATCACGCCTCTTGTGGAGAAATTTCTTAAAGGACTATCCAATTGCGTACAGAGTCATTTGAATAATGCTCGTTGATGACGCCTCTTGTGCACACTCTCCAGACCAATTTTGGTCAATTTTGGCTTGGTCTGGTGATAGCCAGACAACTTATTCTCTCCAATTATCCAAAAGCCAATAGAAAAATCCTATTGGGTTTTTGTTGAAGAAACCAGAGTGATGCGAACTAAAAAAATACATCATTACTGCAGCATTTTATTCTAAGACCGACTGTGAATTTCTTCAGAAAGTATAAAAATCGAGGTTATGTTTACAATTCCATTTCATGCCACTGTTGGCACACACAAAAAATACATATCGCACCTTTAAAAACACAAATTCACAGTGTTAAAATAAAACATATTACCCAGAATCCTCTTTAGTAATAGCAACCAGATTATGTCACTGTAATGTAGGCTTTCTACAGTATATGCTTACAAACTGGAATCTTAAAAAGCTGCCACACAACGTGCACCATGTGCATGTCTGCTGATAAAGTGTTTGTAATCCAGCGTGACCATTAATTAAAACGTTTTATGACAGCTTGTCAGAGGTTTTGCCCTCTTGCCACTGTCCTCTCTGTAAAACGCAGCGGTAATGGCTTGCTTTAGGATTGAGATTTAAGCAAAGCATCAAGTGTTGACCCAAACAGTACCAAAATGATTTTAACATAAATGTAATCAAAAATGTGAATATTTCCATGAATTGGATAGGCCAACCAATGTGTCAAATTATGAAAATGACATTGAGACTTGAACAGGAAAAATACTATTTTGGTGTCTTGCTCTAACTATGCATGTTAGCTCCATTGAGCTTAGCATTCAGCATTGTTTTACCCTTCTGTCCATGGCCGGATCAGACAACTTTTTTGGTCATGACCAAGCGGCAACCTCACGTGATCTCTCTTGAAGCCAAAACGGAGGTAATGTAAACTGCAATTCCTCGACTGTCCACACAGGCTCCAGAAGGGAGCAGAATCTTATTGAGCCCCATGTTAAAATTCTCAACTTTACAGCAGAAAAAACATGTTTACAGCCTGGTACAAATTGTGGACAAAATATCAATATAATACGAGAATCGATACGCTGGCTCCAAATATCGATAAGGTGCTTCAAAATAGATTTACCTGCTCTCATCGTTGCTACATATCATGGCTTCAAGGTGGCGTTCAACAAATGGGGAAACGTGAACATCAGTTAACTAGCCTAGGTTTTTAAAGGGATGGCGGACAGCAGTGTAAGTAAAGTAATAGATGCCCTAGCCACGTTTAAGTCCAAAGTCTGGATCCACTTTGGCTTTTATACCGTTGATGGGACAAAAAAAAAAAATCGACAAAGAGTATGCAAGAACTGCCTGGTAAAGGTAAAGTACATGGGTAATACCACAAACATTGTCTACAATGTATTGATTATCGCATAATTGCGGTATTGTGATATTATCGGTACCGTGAGCCATGAATCGTGTATCGTATCGTATCATACCGTACCCTGTCATTCTCATCCCTAATGAACAGTATAAAAACCATTATGTCTATGGAGAGTCCTCGCAAAGATAGTAAACCAGACATGTATGAGTGTGTGTGGTCCAAGCAACATGTGTTGCCAGCAAAAGGAGTGTAATTGATAGAGCGCTCAGGGCAATGAGTGCGAGAGGATGTGACAGTCATCGTCCTGGAAGCAGCTGTCAGACCTGTGGCACATCCTACAGGCCCGGGTCTTCATGTATTTGTCTCTGTGTCTGCCTGCATGTGTAGACATCAAAGTGTACTTAAAAGCGTGATTGACTGCACTGCATTACACTGAGGCTCAGTATTGGGAATACAGAATGTGTTTACTCTTTTAAAATAATGATATTACATCATTCATTTTAATGGAAAGCAAAATGTTATTTTTTTATGTGTACTTTTTCTCAACAAAAAAAAGAAAGAAAAAAGATTTGACTTAAAAACAGAAAGCAACCACATATCAACGCTCTAGTAACAAAAGCCTCAATCCATTTTCCAAACTGCTTGTTCAATGTAGGGTTGTGGAGAGGCTAAATCACCCTAGCAACGCATTATAACACTCAGAACCCCTTAGCAACAAAAATTCTCTAGCAACTAAGGCGATATTGGAAAAAAACTGACCGATATTTAGTTTTTCTGCTGTATATTACGATATCAAACTTTTCTCTAGATGATTTGAATAGCTCTACTTGGAAAGAATGAATCAGTTTAGAATGATTGATGTGATTTTATAGGGGACTGAATCTGCATAGAAATAATAAACAAGCATTAGACAAATAAAATAGAACAAAGGTACAAAAAGAAATATACAGTGTTTTATGTTTTTCAAGTACAGAAATTGAATAATCAAAATTTAAAAAAAAAACTGCGCAGTCTTCACTGTATAAATTAAATATAACAAGTTTTTGTTAAAGCAACAAAAGTGATTTTCTCATTGTATTTTGCTGTTTTATTAACATAAATGTCGCAGACAGTAGCAGGAATATTAGGCTGCTGTTACTTTAAGAGCTAATGCACGGATCCAATACAATGATATGCATCCATTATACACAAACCATATGTGACTGTTTACGAAGACAAATGCTGAGACTGGTATTTTAACATTATTGTGTGTGTGTGTGTGTGTGTGTCTGTTCAAGCACAAATAAAGACGGAAGAGAGCAGAATTTTGTGTTGGCATGCGTCTGCGCCGCTCTATTGGCGTGCATAGAAAACTCTGTGCGAGTTCCGAAATTAGTTATTTTGCGCCTTGTTGTACTTGAATTGCTTTAAAAAAAAAACATTTGACTTTAAATACATTTTTAATGTCTGAGTCACTTGAAAGTGAGTACACTTATTTTAATTTGTTGATTTGCATACTAAAAACGCATGAAAATGATTATAATTTTAACTGTTGACTGTTATTTGATATAACATTCAATGTTTATTTTAAATGTACTAAATTGCAACATCATCATTACAAATGTTTAATTAAAAGTACAAACTCAATTCCAAAAAAGTTGGGACACTGTACAAATTGTGAATAAAATAGAATGCAATAATTTTCAAATCTCAAACTTATATTTTATTCACAATAGAACATAGATAACATATCAAATGTTAAAAGTGAGACATTTTGAAATGTCATGGCAAATATTGGCTCATTTTGGATTTGAGGAGAGTTACATATTCCAAAAAAAGTTGGCACAGGTAGATATACAAGGCCAGAAAATGTAAATGTACATATAAGGAACAGCTGGAAGATCAATTTGCAGCTTATTAGGTCAATTGGCAACATGATTGGGTATAAAAAGAGCCTCTCAGAATTCAAGATGGGCAGAGGATCACAAATTCCACTAATACTGTGGTGAAAAATAGTGGAGCAATATCAGAAAGAAGCTTTTTAGAGAAAAATTGAGTTTGAATTTAACCATTCTGGATGCCCGCGATCTTCAGGGGCCTTAGACGGCACTGCATCACATACAGGAATGCTATTGTAATGGAAATCACAACATGGGCTCAGGAATACTTCCAGAAAACATTGTCGGTGAACACAATCCACCGTGCCATTCACCGTTGCTGGCTAAAAATCTATAGGTCAAGAAAGACCTTCTCTGGACCAAGGCTCATTTAAAATGGGCCTAAAGAGGACAAGGACAGCCCAAGTTGTTATCAGCACTCAGTTCAGAATCCTGCATCTCTGATGGTATGGGGTTGCATGAGTGTGTGTAGCATGGACAGCTGACACGTATGGAAAGGCACCGTCAATGCTGAAAGGTATATCCAAGCTCTAGGACAACATATGCTTCCATCCAGACGTCATCTCACTCAAGCAAGACCTTGCATTTTCCAACATGACAATGCCAGACCACATACTGCATCAATTACAACATCATGGCTGCGTAGGAGGAGGATCCGGGCACTGAAATGGCCAGCCTGCAGTCCAGATCTTTCTCCATTAGAAAACATTTGGAGCATCATAAAGAGCAAGATGCAACCAAGAAGACCTAAGACAGTTGAGCAACTAGAAGCCTGTATTAGACAAGAATGGGACAACATTCATATTCTTAAACTTGAGCAACTTGTCTCCTCAGTCCCCAGACGTTTGCAGACTGTTGGAAAAAGAAGAGGGGATACCACACAGGGGTAAACATGGCCTTCTCCCAAGTTTTTTGAGATGTGTTGATGCCATGAAATTTAAAACCAACTTATTTTTGCCTTAAAATGATCAATTTTCTCAGTTTAAACATTTGATATGTCATCTATGTTGTATTCTGGATAAAATATTGAAATTTGAAACTTCCACATCATTGCGTTCTGTTTTTATTCCCAATTACACGGTCCCAGCTTTTTTGGAATCGGGTTTGTATATTTTAAGATGTTTCAACAGAAATTACATTAATTCTTGTCAGTACAGCCATTTTTCAAAGTCAACAGAAGTAATTGTAAAATTAAATATTATGATGAACTTGAGAGTGCTTTTTGACCCACTTGAGTAGGACAACTAATTGGATTTAATATAAATTTAACTTATGACACATTTTAATTTAATTGTAAATAACAAGCAGTTCATTCAGTTACATTACATTTAGTTTACACTCAAGTATATTCTTTTAAAGTATATTATTTCTGTAATAAGTACAATTTTATAGAGTATTTCATTTTTATAAGGGACATTTACACATTTACTTACAGTAGTGACCTAGAAAAAGTGCAGAATATGAAACATTTCTTCGTTTTACAAAAAAAGGTCGATCCAGATTTCACTGTGGTATAATATTCTATATCACGGTATATCAGAAACTACTGGACCTTTGACTGTCTATTTAAAGAGAATCTTGCATTTGACAAACAGACTCAATATCTTTGTGTGTAAGAGTGTCTGTGCTCTTTAATCTATTCTACAGGCCCTTCAGGCATATTGTAATGCACTCCTGAGAATATGAAACCCTCTCAAATCCAACCTGGCAAAAAACATGCCCAAAATAAAAAAAATAAACACCGCTATTGTGTTCCCAGGGAGACATAATATTTATACGGTTACAAGGGATGCAGAGTGCCGAGAGGTGGAATTTCAATCGGAGAGAAGCGAGAAATTACAGCCTTGAAACCAGTGTTTCATAGTCCCAACTCCCTGCTACCTGTGCATGAGAACTAATTACACTCAGCCTTTGAGTGGAGAAAGCACGAGAGGCAGAGAGCACTTATCACAGAACGATAAACACAATAAAAGCTATTGGACTAGCAGCTTTTGTCTCTGCGTGTGCTGATTTAATGATTCCCACTAATCGCTCCCAACACATAATGACTCAAGCACAGTGACATTCAGATGCTGGATGATTACGGCCAAACAAATCATAACTGTTGATTATTCATTCTGATTCATTATTCATCACTAGCTGTTTAGTTTTAGATGTTGTCCCCCCCCCAAATTCTTTTCAGTCATTCATTTGAAGAAAAAAAAAGTTTTATGTTTGATATTTTTGAGCAGGCATTCGAAAATAGCATTGTTTCAACTGGAGCGCGAGACATAGTGAGACTGGTAGCATCACATTTTAGGTTTCTACAGTTTAAAGTGGGCAGCATGTCAAAACAATGGAGCTGTACACACCACAAGCGCTTTCAGTGGTATAACCTCTAATATTTTGGTCTAAAGCCAAACACACTTCATTCAAGCCCTTTCCGCTCAGTTGCTTCTCTCTTCCGCAAGCATTGTGCAGTGTTGTCCCACATTGGCTGCACAAGCTCTGATGAGGACAAAGGTGTTTCACGATTGGCCGGAAGACACCGATCACGTGTGTTTCGTGTTTTTTGAGACATTCAGCTCAGCTGATGCTCACAAATATGTGTTATTATATATTTTCAAAACTCCCGTAATAATCAAAAGATCTCTTATTTACATTGTGTTTGCACTGTTAGTTATGATGAAAGCATTCGTTAGTGTGCAGAGATGGCGAGATCACTGCATTCATGCGCTCAACATGTGTCTGTGATCGGCAACAAGGCTCATCACTGCAACCTTTCATCCCACAATCTAAATATAATGGCAGAGACATAAATATAATACTATAATCAACACTTTTCATGATTAGTAAACCTTGACAGCTGTAAGAGTAAAAATGTGCTAAAGTTCCGCATGTAATACTTAGCTATTTCATATGCAGAGATGTAAGCCAATCACAGCAGTGGGCGTTTACACTGAAGTCTCACAGCGGCCAATTACAGCAGTGGGCGTTTACACTAAAGTCTCACAGCGGCCAATCACAGCAGTGGGCGTTTACACTGAAGTCTCACAGCGGCCAATCACAGCAGTGGGCGTTTACACTGAAGTCTCACAGTAGCCAATCATAGCAGTGGGCGTTTACACTGAAGTCTCACAGCGGCCAATCACAGCAGTGGGCGTTTACACTGAAGTCTCACAGCAGCCAATCACAGCAGTGGGCATTTGCACTGAAGTCTCACAGCAGCCAATCACAGCAGTGGGCGTTTAGACGGAAATTTCACAGCAGCCAATCACAGCAGTGGGCGTTTACACTGAAGTCACAGCAGCCAATCACGGCAGTGGGCGTTTACACTGAAGTCTCACAGCAGCCAATCACAGCAGTGGGAGTTTACGCTGAAGTCACAGCAGCCAATCACGGCAGTGGGCGTTTACACTGAAGTCTCACAGCAGCCAATCACAGCAGTGGGCGTTTACACTGAAGTCTCACAGCAGCCAATCACAGCAGTGGGCGTTTAGACGGAAATTTCACAGCAGCCAATCACAGCAGTGGGCGTATACACTGAAGTCACATTAGCCAATCACGGCAGTGGGCGTTTACACTGAAGTCACATTAGCCAATCACGGCAGTGGGCGTTTACACTGAAGTCACATTAGCCAATCACGGCAGTGGCCGTTTACACTGAAGTCTAATTAGCCAATCACGGCAGTGGGCGTATACACTGAAGTCACATTAGCCAATCACGGCAGTGGGCGTTTACACTGAAGTCACATTAGCCAATCACGGCAGTGGGCGTTTACACTGAAGTCACATTAGCCAATCACGGCAGTGGCCGTTTACACTGAAGTCTAATTAGCCAATCACGGCAGTGGGCGTATACACTGAAGTCACATTAGCCAATCACGGCAGTGGGCGTTAACACTGAAGTCACATTAGCCAATCACAGCAGTGGGCGTTTACACTGAAGTCTCACAGCGGCCAATCACGGCAGTTGGCGTTATACAATGTAGTCTTACAACAGCCAATCAAAGCAGACATGCCCCTTCAAATCAAAGGCTAAAACCAGGAAAAATGTCTTTTATTTAAAAATTATGACAAATTTTTATTGAAGTAAAAATCATACTAACATTATAAATGCATCACAGAAAACATAAAACAATGCAGTTCATGGCCCTTTAAGTAGCAGCCTACATAAAGTACTGAATTTCTGAAGTTTCTTTTGCTTCATGAAAACATCATCAAACGCTTCAGTATTTGACAAATAATCCATCTAATTCACTTCATCTGTCATAGATTATATAAACACCTCACGAAAGTGTCCGACTTCACATCTCCCTTTTCAACTTCTCCTCGCCTGCAACTGGCAGATTTTGTCCACCGGTGGAAGTCACTCAAACGCACCTTTAATATCATGTCACCAGACATGCATGCATTGATTTATAAAACTACAGTCAGGTGTCATACATTTCATAACTTTTTTTTTTTATTCTGCTCCTATTCCTTATCAGTGTCATTAATGCCACAGCAAACAAATTAAGAAGAAAGAATTAGGGAAGTCCACAAATAAACAGGAAAATGGTTATCATGAAAGCCAGAAAAACTGGAGTAATCAGATGGACGGGTGTTCAGCCTGCTTTCTCACAGATTAACGCCTCTGACAATCCACCGGATCAGAATAAAGCACTTTATACAGTATACAGCGTCCAATGGGTTATGCTTTTGGTTCATATGTGATCAGAAGTCTGTTTTACGTCCTGTTATAACCATTTCTTTCTGATATGCATATGTCTGACATTCAAATATGAAGCAAGTAAGAACCATTGATGCCAAACTCTGCCAAGTTTTAAAAACGTACATGGATGAATAGAATTATGGCACATTTTTCTTTTTTTTATTAAAAATATAATAATATTTCAGTGAATAACAGCTTCAATTTCTGATCTGTTCTGATTTCGAATATAGTTGTATGAATTTTTTTGTGGAACCTTTAATTGTGTTTTTATGTCATGGCTTTACTTTTATGACATTGTCTCTGCAACAGAGAAAGATATGTTTGATAACTAGCTTATTGGAAGAAAAAAAAACTCATTTCACAGGGAATGTGGATGAAAACGGAGGGAGGAGAACAGAATATTTATTTGCAGTCTTTGTTGTTATTAAGGTCTGTATTCTGTTTGAGTTGCCATGGTGGAAATTACTTGCGGAGCTCACTGTTCTTGCCATAATTTTATGGCTCTGACAGATTTTCTTGAACCAAACATGTCCTCCAAACTATGTTGAAACATCATCAATCATTACTATCCTACGTGTAACCTGTAGAAAACAAATATCAAAAATGAGATTTATTTAATATCACGCATATTTCTCAGTCAGCAATAAAATTATAGTAAATGGAGCGTCTGCTGTTTCTCAGATGTTTCTCTTGAGAAAAAAGGTCTCTGTAATAGTAGTTTCAGGAGAGATCTGCAGTCAAAAGTCAAAGAGTTCAATAAGAACTCAAAGATTTCAACTTCTGACTTCATTTGACATGGCAAAAACACAGGTGTTTCAATGTGTGAAAGTAAAGAATTATTTTAAACATATGTGTGTATTGTAACTTCTTCTTTTGAGGAGTGAACCCAAGTGTGAACATCCATAAAAGTTTGTAATATTGACCGCTAGCGAAATGGATGAATGAAATGGATGCTGTTGTCCAATTTAAAAAATGCTGGACCCTGCACGGGTTGCCAGATTGAGACCACACAATCGGAAGTAGCACATTGACAATATGTGTTTAAATATGCCTCTGGTCATAGAGCTTTGTAGATGGATGCTGAGGCTTTTTATGTCAGGTACAATCTGCGATCGCTGACCTAGTTCGTTTGCTTGCTTTCATGGCTGCAATACACTGTTTTTTGGTATGTGAACTTAGCATGTTTCCTTAATATCAGCAATTAGTTATGGTATTTGTATGTTTTAGTGCAGCCTAAAAAATTACATACAGCACCTTTAAAAGTAACTACTTCTATTTAATTAAAAAGGATACAAAAAACACACAAAAAAAACGATTTACTTCCATATTATGTGACCATTAACTGGCAGAGAACCGTGAACATGCAAATGTGTCATCATTTTTTTCAAATTTAAGAACTTAAAATAATGAGTGGTTTATGTTTACTTGTCAGCAAAAGACTTTTGATGGTATTTGTGAAAACTATAGATTATACTTCTGCAACGTCAGATCAACAGAGGGCTTATTGTAGAACAGAACAGTTATTGCAAGCGTAGATTTAGCACTAAAAAGTTGTATTTTACCATCTCTTCTCTTTGAACAGCATTGTGAGAAAGCTGTTGCCATAGTGTTTTTACCATACTGCTTCAGGCAGAACTGACGTTTGGCCGTTTCTTTCAGTTTTTCCTAAAACACTGTGTTCTTGGTCATGCAGTTTTAAATGTTGACTACAAACACAGAGGTTTTTCAGTTTTTCTGTCACAGCATTCTCTCTATATTTACCATTTTTGCAGCCTTTAGTCACTGCTTACAACGCGCTGGATCCTTCACTGGAAACTGAAAGTAACTCACTCCTGCTAAACGTTTACTCTTTGAATTCTTGCTCCCGGGAACAATACAAGTCAACTCCACTGTAACTGATAGTTTACTAAGGAGTATTTCCTACTAAAGCAAGGCGGTATTTGACTCTGTTAAGCGTATTCATTGCAGACTGTTAGAAGTGGCCTTGGATGGCAAAATAACTAGTGCATCATGGCTGTTAAAGTTTCCGGTAACACTTATAAGGTTGTATTAAGTAAGGGATAATGTACACCCAGCCGGTTGTTACCGCAGAATAAACCCCGACAGAGTGATCAGGTCTTGCATCACTCTGAAGGGGTTTATTCTGCGATAACAATCAGCGGGGTGTACATTATCCCGCTTATTACACGGCTACTAGTCTCAAATAAATAATTATTAGACACAAAATATTGTCTTGAGATTAAATCTTTTATTAGCTCTTACGCAAAGCTTCCGCGAACAAAAACAGTTCCAACCTGCTTTAAGCCTTTATCTATTGCTGAAGATTTGCCATATGCCCTTGCTAAATGTTGAAAATGAATGCTGAAAGGGTTAGTTCACCCAAAAATGAAACAAAGTCTATGATTTACTCACCCTCAAGTTATCGTAGGTGTACATGACATTCTTCTTTCAGACAAATACAATCGAAGTTATATTTAAAAAGTCCAGGCTAACGTTAATCCAAGCAGTAGGCTAGTTGTAGTTGTGTTTGAAGTCCATAAAAAATGCATCTGTCCATCAAGTAACGTGCTCCACACGACTCCGATGGGTTAATAGAGCCTTCTGATTCGAATCGATGCGTTTGTGTAAGAAAAATATCCATATTTAAAACATCATAAAGGAAACCTGCCTTGAAGTCTTCCATTGTAACCCACGGCTGTTTAAGCCACAAGATGGCGCCAGCGTTAAGCACAGAAGTAGTACCGGTCAAGTAGTACCCGTATAAGCGGGTGTTATCTGGAAATAACATACCGCTGGAATGTGCGATTGACCAATCAGAATCAAGTATTTCACAGAGCCGTGTAATAACATTAGTTAATGCATTAGTTAACAGGAACTAAAAAAAAAACAACTTGTAGCTTTACTGTTATTTAATAAGGTTATCTTACTATACATATTTACATTAGTATATGTAGCAGTTGACATAAACTAAGTATGAACATTCCTAACTCACCATCTCAGTCTAAAGGTAAAAATGCTTTTGTGTTAACATTATTAAACAAAGCATGTATTAATGCCCTTCTTATCAAGTGTACAGTAGCTCGCCATTAACTGATGTGTTGACCTTTATAGGTTCATTACAAAACAATAAATAATAACAAATGCTTTGTTAATGGTAAGTCATGTTAATAAAGAGTCTACAAATGTAGTAACACATACGTTAATGATGAAATAGTGTACACTTCACAATAAGGTTCTCAAAATGTAAGTAATGATAGTGAAGTGCATATAAACATAAATTATTTACCAACAGCTCAAATCAATGCCTTATTTTTAGATCATTTTGATAAAGTACATGACAGCATTTTTACCTTTAGAGTGAGATGGTAAGTTAGAAATGTTCATCCTTAGTGTGTGTCAACTGCTATGTAAACTAATATAAATGTACAGTAAGATAAACTCACAAAAACAGTAAAGCTACAGGCATTGTTCATGGTTAGTTCATGGTAACTAATTGCGCTGTTGATGTGTGACTTCAGATGAATGCTAAACCGAGGTGTTGTTCATGGTTAGTTCATGTTAACTAATGCTTCAACTAATTGCACTGTTAATGTGAATAGATGCATTATTATACACTCACCTAAAGGATGATTAGGAACACCATACTAATACTGTGTTTGACCCCCTTTCGCCTTCAGAACTGCTTTAATTCTACATGGCATTGATTCGACAAGGTGCTGAAAGCATTCTTTAGAAATGTTGGCCCATATTGATAGGAGAGCATCTTGCAGTTGATGGAGATTTGTGGGATGCACATCCAGGGCACGAAGCTCCCGTTCCACCACATCCCAAAGATGCTCTATTGGGTTGAGATCTGGTGACTGCGGGGGCCATTTTAGGACAGTGAACTCATTGTCATGTTCAAGAAACCAATTTGAACTCATTTGAGCTTTGTGACATGGTGCATTATCCTGCTGGAAGTAGCCATCAGATGATGGGTATATGGTGGTCATAAAGGGATGGACATGGTCAGAAACAATGCTCAGGTAGGCCGTGGCATTTAAATGATACCCAATTGGCACTAAGGGGCAGGGGCGTGGGACTGGGGGGATAAAGGGCACTGAGTAACTAGGGCCCGAGGCAGGGAAGTCCGTTTTCTATACATACACATACATGGTACGGGGGCCCAGCAAGATGGTTTGTACCCAGGGCCCAAAATTTGGTGCTACGCCACTGCTAAGGGGCCTAAAGTGTGGCAAGAAAACATCCCCCACACCATTACACCACCACCACCTGCCTGCACAGTGGTAACAAGACATGATGGATCCATGTTCTCATTCTGTTTACGCCAAAATCTGACCTTACCATCTGAATGTCTCAACAGAAATCGAGACTCATCAGACCAGGCAACATTTTTCCAGTCTTTCCAATTTTGGTGAACTCATGCAAATTGTAGCCTTTTTTTCCTATTTGTAGTGGAGATGAGTGGTACCCTGTGGGGTCTTCTGCTGTTGTAGCCCATCCGCCTCAAGGTTGTGCATGTTGTGGCTTCACAAATGCTTCACCTATTTGGCAAACGGGAAGACAACAGCCTTTTTTTTCTCTAGTCAAGTAATAAACTTTTATAAAAAAAAATAATAATAAAAAAAACACCTTTCTACTGCATTGGAAGCCCAATTTTATTAAAAGCTTATTTTGCCAGTGATGACGTGCCACTTTAAGCCATTATTCATTGATAATCATTCCTCCATTGAGCTGCAACCACAGCATTGGGATGTCTGAGAACAAATCATTCAGACCGCATTGCTGCACCGATTTACTGATTGATAATTGAAAAGAACCACTATGAAGGGTGTCCAGTCCTTTTAGTTGTTCTGTGTCTCACAAACATCTTAGCTTTAGAAGACTTGGGACACAGCAGACAAAAATGTAATAATACTTTTTAATGGTGTTTTGATGTCATACAATGCTTCTCAAGTTGCTTTTTATTTGAATTACATGGGAAAAAAGAGCATGGAAACAGTAAAACTGTTTTTTGAATGTGTCAAAAAAACAGTCTTCTCAATTTGAGTTCCATGGGGGAAAAAAGAACACCAGTGAGGGTGAGTAAAAGATGACAGAATTTTTAATTTTGACTGAATGATTCCTTTTCAAGCATGTCTGATACTCGACTTGGTGGGTGTCTACATATGTGTGCATGTGATTACCAGTCTGTGATAAACCGATGTGATGTATGTATGTGTGCATACTAAATAAGAGAGATGCCTGCAGCGGCGCACAAACAGAGCAGAACGCTCTCTCTCAGAGATCTAGGCAGTTCCCTGGAGAGAAAAAAGGGAGGAAAAGAATAGAAAGATCAGCAGCATATGAAAAAGGGAGAGAAGGAGAGAGAGGAGAGGCAGGCAGCTCCATCACAGAAACATCTGAGGGAAAACGGGAGTGCGAGAGACAGGAAGAGAGGGACGATCATGTGCCTCTTTGAAGAAGTCAAGCATCCATTATGTTTACTATGGGCCGCGTGTTATTAAACAGTAACTCACAGCACCTCATTTCCCGTCTGTCTACGGCTGTGCTGAATCGCACGCGGCGGCCCACTTCACCAAACCCTCTGCGGAAAGAACCCTGAGATTCAGAGCCTAGCTGACCCCGTTCACAAACCGACAAAGCAATATGTTTGTCCTCAGCACCTTTTTTTTCTGTACCAGACAGACCAATAGTGTAGAAAACAAAGAAAAAGAAGAGATGACTTGTGAAATAATTTCCAGAGATCTCATTGGGGGTTCTCAGAGCAGGTCTGATCTGGGAACAGGGCTATTTTCTGCAATGATTTAAGAAAAAGTTGCATTTTTGCTTTGTTTATTCAATGTTTGTATTTTGTGGCAGTTTTAGTTTTTAACTCTTGTGAAAAATAAGTACTTTTAAAAAGAGTACTTATTACAGACATTAAATATATTAAAATAATATAAGTAACTACTAACATTACTAATTACTAAAATGTATATTAAATGCAATTAGTTGAACTTTAACATGCTTTTTTGCCCACTTAAGTACATCTTTAAGTGTAATTTCATTCTTTTAACCCTTAAATGCATGAATGTTTCTCCAATCATTATTACATATTCGGGTCTTTAGTGACCCAGCTCTATCTAACACAGATGGGTCTCTACCTGTCGTGATGATATAATATTAAAGTAACAATTACAGAAGAATAAAATAAAGCATATTTTAAAAGCTTTTGGAGTTTGTCAGGGTTCAGTTTGAGCAGATGTTTTATACTATCATCACTGCCCTCGCCAAAGCCAATTTCACAGTATATTTATTACTGCCTCATTTTCTCAAAACTATCATTCTCTTCCCTGTTTGTTTTCAATCCTCAAATAAAGATTCAAACGGTGAATTTGAATACAGTGAACAGTGAATCGATTCATGATTCGGATCGCCAGTGTCACATGATTTCAGCAGTTTGGCGACATGCGATCCGAATCATGAATCAATGCGCTGATCAATGCCTTTGAATCTTTATTTGAGAATTGAAAACAAACGCGGAAGAGAAGACAAAGGCGAATAAAGTCGTATTTTTGTGTGATTTTTGGACCAAAATGTATTTTCGATGCATCAAGAGATTCTAATGAACTAACTGATGTCACATATGGACTACTTTGATGATGTTTTTATTCCCTTTCTGGACATGGACAGTATAGTGTGCCTACACTTGCATATGCTCTCGGACTAAATATAAAATATCTTAAACTGTGTTTCGAAGATGAACAGAGGTTTTATCCTTAGGTACCTTTAATCCGTATCCTTAGGTGCCTTAGGTATCAGATGTTTTTTAAAGTAAGCTATTTTGTTGATTTTACTTGGTTTGAATTTTTGTTGAGTTGCACTGGGTAGCTCAACCCTCAGTTAATTTTTCTCTCTTGAGGTCACTTTGTTTTTTACTTGTTGGAAACTTATCTTGCATGAAATTATGAAACTATAATAATTCATTAGAGCACGCCAGGTTGAGATTTGAGCAAGCAGCAAAAGTAAATTTGCAAAGTAAAATTGTGTACAAAAGGTAGTGGGGCAAATTAAGGGTGACCTCAGATGCTCTCTGAGAGCCACCAAGAGAAGGACACAAATATTAACATGTCAAGACCCCACAGCAAGACAATGTCATGGCACTAGCCTCCCAAAAACCACACACACACACACACAGTAGTCACTAAGGAGTCCATCAAACTCGGCATGACAGGCCGTCACATTCAATGACCATATCTATACTGCTTTTTTAAAGCATGCCCCGGATATGACACTGTTGTCACCCTCAATCTTTACGTCACCTTCAACTCTAAGGACAGTCAATGAAAAATCCCCCCAGCACTGAAAAACACATCCAAGCATCAGGTCACCAATATTACTTGATGTAACACGTTCAAAACAGCAATTACTTAAACCATTTATGCTAAAACATAGGTACAACATACACGATAAAAAATAAATAAATAAATAAATAAATATATATATATATTATATATATATATATATATATATTAATAAAACTATTTTACATTACACAAATTTAAATTTATATATATATACACACATTAACCTAAAGGATTATTAGGAACACCACACTAATACTGTGTTTGACCCACTTTCGCCTTCAGAACTGCCTTAATTCTACGTGGCATTGATTCGACAAAGTGCTGAAAGCATTCTTTAGAAATGTTGGCCCATATTGATAGGATAGCATCTTGCAGTTGATGGAGATTTGTGGGATGCACATCCAGGGTGCAGGGATCTCAGTCTTGAAGGGCCGCTGTCCGCCAGAGTTTAGCTCCAGCCCCAAATAAACACACCCGAACCATTAGTGTTACAACCAGGCCATAGTAAGACACTGATTAGCGTGTTCATGTGTGTTTAATTGGGGTTGGAGCTAAACTCTGCAGGACAGCGGCCCTCCAAGACTGAGATTGGAGACCCCTGCTCTATTGGGTTGAGATCTGGTGACTGTAGGGGAAATTTTAGTTCAGTGAACTCATTGTCATGTTCAAGAAACCAATTTGAAATGATTCGAGCTTAGTGACATGGTGCATTATCCTACTAGAAGTAGCCATCAGAGGATGGGTACAAGGTGGTCATAAATAGATGGACATGGTCAGAAACAATGCTCAGGTAGGCATGATGGACCAATGTTCTCATTCTGTTTACGCCAAATTCAGGACCACACTCCTAAATGCTTTGAAGCAACTGCCATGTGATTGGTTGATTAGATAATTGCATTAATGAGAAATTGAACAGGTGTTCCGTTAGGTGAGTGTACATATACAGTATATGATTAATCGATTGCCTAGCACTAGTTATAACCTGTGTTCATCTCTTTTACTTCTGTCGATCGTATTTAAGCTTCAAAATTCATTAACGTTGTGTTGATTAGTGAAAATAAACATGATGAAAAAAAAAAAAAAAACTTGTGAGATAATTCCTATTGTGGTTTTGTCGAGGAAATCAGGGTGATGCTAACTTCTAAGTTCGGCTGAAAATTACTTGTATTATGCCTCTCACTTTTAATGAGAATTTCTCTTCATTATTACATTGAATTGTACAGTATCCAGTGTTTCCCATTAATTACCTAGGCTGTAGCAGCCCACCATAGTTTAATCTAAGCCACCAGTTTCATAATAAACCAAAAATATTTGAAAACTTCTCATAATAACATTACAGGTCTATAAAGTTGTTTTGCACCATTGCTTTGGCAAAGTATCTGTCAAACAAACTAAAAATCGAAAGTGTGATATGGCTTTGTGCCCTTACCAAAGAGCTCCATTTAATTAAGTATATAGTCTGTGCTACATGTCTCAAAGCAAAGTGCACACATTTATTCTAATTGTTTGGCTTCTTAAAACACCATGAATGCAATATTGATTGTCTGGCTATCACCAGACCAAGCTCAATCTTTTATGACTGAACATTAGTCTGTAGAGCCTTCTCTGTATTTTCTACTGCACAAGAGGTGTGATCAACAGGCATAATTTAAATGACTCTGTACACAACTCCTTCAACCAATCAGACCACAACAGGCATGATCAATGAGCATAATTCAAAAAGGACTGTCCTTCAACATCAGAACAACGATCCATCTCTTATCTGTCGTCATCGTGTTAAAAGCGTTTCCACTCTAGACTAGGGTGACCAAACGCCTGTTTTCCAAGGACATTGTGGTTATAGACAATATTTTGTAATATAACAATTTATATCCATTCAGAGGGGACATCCTTTAAATGTATTGCAATTAATAAGCCATTTAGAGTAAACTTCGAGTATCATTTGAGTATCTTATTGCAGGGCCGAGTATCCTGGTTTTCGGTAATCAAAATATGGTCACCCTACTCTAGACGTTCTACTAACTATAACTAACTTTGGAATTAAATGTCAACTAACTCTCAGGGTAGCAGTAGACTGTAGCAGACTGTTAGTAAACTGGTAGTTTAGGGTTCGGGTTAGTAGAATAATTTTACATGTATCCAGAGTCCACACTTTCGTGGCGTAACGCAGCTTTGACTGCTGGGAGGGTGCATATCAGCCGCAAAGGGGGCACACTTCTGAGATCTAAAATCAAAAATGGCACACCATACAGTCTCGTGGACTTAACATACACACGCATGATTGTCTATGTAAGTCCACAAGAACAAAAGTGCATGTGAAGTGTGCCATTTGGGACAGGGCCATGGTCAGTCAATGTATTTTGGGGGACCATCAAAATAAAGTGTTAGCAGATCTCCTAAAACATCTAAAACTCCCATGAGCATTAGTTGACATGTAGTTGTAAAGTTACTTATCGTTAGTAGGATGTCTAAAGTGGACTATCGAAATAAAGTGTTACTAAAAATATTTTATAATAAATAAATACTGCAATATTCTATTAATTCTGAATTCATGGTGACTAAACCTAAAGTACAAAAACCTACACTGCAAAAAAATATTTAAAAAGTATGTTACCTGGTTGCCTTAAAATTTTGTTTTTACAATGAACATTTTTCAGAATTGACATGACCCTTTATTTAAATAGCATTAAAAGATTTAGTAAGTATATTGCATAATTGTGTTTTATTGTAATAATGCAGTGAAACATGCCAAATTGTGCTTTTTCATGATTTATCACAACATTTTTTTTTTAATTTAAGTGGTTCAGATACACTAATATTATGAGTTTCTATTTATTGAACCAATTTCCTTCATTGTATTAACTCATTTTTTTAAATTTCAATGAACTCTATACTTTAAGGCAACCAGGTTACTTACTTTTTTAAGTTAAACCGACAATATTCATTTATTTATTTATTTATTTACAGTTTTTCTAATTTGGGTATATCTAAAAATGATGGCAAACAATTATATCCATGTTTCAATCGCAGGAACTTTCTCCAGGTACGAGGCACTGGGGTGATGCTCGGCGGGTTTCGGCCGCAGGGACCAGGGTTCAGGAGTTCAGGAACTTTTGGGGGTGGGACTTGGGCACTGAAGATGCTGATTGGTTGAGTTCAAACTGAATTTTATTTTAGTCAGTTGTGGTGCGTGCAGTAAGAGTTGCTTGCTATTTAAAAAACAAAAAAAACAAAAAAACAAACAAAAAAAAAAAACAATGAAGTTTAAAAATACGACAGATGGACCGGCAACAAGGTTCAGGCTTTATTAAGCTTATATGCGGAGTACGAAATCCAGCTGGAACTGGAAAGTCGCACACAGTCCTACATCACTGGACTCATCTTCATGGTACTTTAGTATGTGATGGAAATGCAGACAGCAGCAGGTTTGGGGAGAAAACAGTTCCTGGGACAAACTGTTCCGGGTAATTTCTGTAAAAACGTGGCTTATTACTGCAGCATGTAAAAATGAGGTTCATTATGGAGCATTATCATTATTTCAGCTAAGTTAAACCATGGAAGAAAAAAAACAAGTGCTTGAATCTCCTAATGATATATTTGCGCCTTTGGAAAAAAGAGACAATTTAATTTGAAATATAGGCAATGTGCTGCTCCATTGGCTCGAAAATGCTGCAAGGGAGAGGTGGGGGTGGGTATACGCTGCTTGACTGAGCTGTGTCGAACAAAAGCCCTTTGGTATCTCCTTTACAATGGCTGCTACAAAAGACCACTGTTCTCCAGGTTCAGTGGGCATTTCCTGCCCTTGCGTACTAGTTGGGTGTTTAATTTCATTGTTTCTATCACACACAACAGCCACCATTTTTCGAGACCCAACCTGGCCCTTCTTTCTCACTCGCTTTGCGAGCAGGATTAGGAAAGAAACCTCCCACTAGCTCTCTGAGCTCTTCTCGACTGATGCTCTTGCAGCGATCTGTCAGGCAGGCACACGATCCTTCCACTCAGGCTGAAAAGGTTTAATTTAGTGGCAGCTCCGACACCGATGCTCATTTGCCTGAATGCACCTCAGCAGGCTTGAGAACAGAGTTTAATCTCTTCGACAATCTCGTTTCGTTCTCATTAACCAGCGCAGAGATGGCTCTGACAAATGTGTGAAAACCACTTCTAAAGTGGGCCTACCTACTATAGGAAGTGTGCAGGAAAAGCACAGCTGTCACGATGTACTATTGTGCAACGAAATGGGTTTTGCCCATGCTTAAGTTCCTGCAATGACGCCAAGGTTGATAGACTACTGATAGATAGTCATTTAAACTATCAGTTGCTATGGTGTTCCGGGTGGTTGCTGGGTTGTTCTTTACTGGTTCAAGTCAAAAGTGCCCCAAGTCAAGGAAACACTGGTTAGTCGAACGACATGAGCTTTTTTTTGAATGGCTGATGGCAACAAAGGTATCTAAGATCAATGACAATATAACGATTTACTTGTTTATCATGCACTACATTACACCTGTTCTAGCTGATTTGTATTGTTTGCCCATTAACTCTTTCCCCATCAGTGTTTTTGATCATTTTCACAAAATATTCATGGCCCCCAGAATTTTGTAGTATGAATATCTGAACATGCAATATATCAAAAGAAAGAGCAAAAAAAAAAAAAGAAGTTTATTCTAGCTTCATTCATTCCTTTTTATCAACACTTGAATGTGGGTCCGTTTCATAAAAAAGCAACATTTTTAACAAAAAGCTGAGGAAAAACTTGTTTTTAATCAAAGACTAAAAGATCTGGATGGGATTCAGAACGATGATCAAAACACAGATGGAGTAGATCGAGTCCATCAACACACCCAAAGCTTCACAGTCCTAGAGCTCACCCTGGGTTGACATTTCATTTAGTACCATTTGGCAGTTTTGCTTGATATGATATTTAATGTTGATAATCATATTATTTGTTAGGCATATCCCAAGGGCGTAGGTTTGATTTTGCCCCAGAATCTGAGGATTCAGCTAATGCAACCAATTCAAATCAGCTAGAACAGGTGTAATTAGGTGCATAATAAACAAGGATTCAAATTAATAGGATGTATTAAGGTTTTTAATCTATATTGACCTTAACAATATGTTAATTAATGAATTATGCAATGTTACCGGCAACTAATTAAGACAAGGACAAAGTTTAACTTTACTCCGTCCATGGTGCATGCAATAGTCAATGTGTCCGTCTTGTTCCGTGCTGTTTAAAGAAGCCAAACACATGTCTGTGTCTGTCATTAACAGAAATGAACTTTTGGCATATTTGTTTCACATATTGCCCAGTTTATCTTGGTGGACATAGCACACAGCAATACTGTTAAGTCTCACTTTTGCAATTGTTGTTCTGTACCATGTTTTCAGTCTCCTAAGAGCACTAAACAGACCAAGCAATGTTGAGTTTTTATGTTTTATGGGGACTTTACACAGACATAATGGTTTTAATACTGTACAAACTGTGTACTCCATCCACTTACACTAAACCTACCCATCACACAAGAATTCAGAATTTTTACAAACATCACTTAGTGCAATTTATTTTCCTCCTGGGGACCAACACATTTTCAAGATTTTGTCCCTATAATGTTTCACACACACTCATACTCAAGTTTAGCCTTGCCACTTATCCCGGGATTGTATTGGGAAAAAAACTGCACTGTCCCGGAATCAATGTGACGCGATTTGCCCAGTATTTTCACATACAGAACTGTTGACTCTCACGTACCGCATCTATCACGTACCTCACGTAGCGCATCTAGGTTTCGAAAGAGCTTTGCTTTGCCGCTTAGCACCACCAGATGTAGCTATGACCTCTGACAAGTTAGAAAGAAAAGACAAAGCCAATCAGATCAGCGATGTGGGTTCAGGAGGCGGGACTATTCTTTGGGAGGCAGGACTATTAACTGTTTATGTACTAGGAATTGAGCATTTTTCGCAGAATGCTCTTTTTTTTTATTTAAATAAGATGTTTACTAATTAAATTAAATAGGTAATACATAAAAATCATCCGGACAACAGCGAGTATATATAAATATAAATTTTGATCGAAATTATTGCTAGGGACAAATCAGTGTCACTACTAAATTCTACGCCCCTGGCTTGTTTCTGCTTCTTCTTCGCCTGTGTTTTGATCGTGAGATTCAGAACTCTTTCAGAAGATGTTTCATCGCGCCCCCTACCGTATAACAGTGAAAACATGGAAAGCTGGCAAATTCCTTCAATGGCGGGGAAAGAGTACATTGATCTTTTAAAATGCAGCTGAAAACACATTTTTTATAAGTTACAATTTCATATTTATTTAAAATCTTTCAGAAATCTATTGAATTATTATTTCCTGCATTTTTGCTTTATTTTTGCTCTTGCAATTTGAAGTTTAAAAGGTGCAAAATAAAATGTACTATTAATTTAGCATTATTATTAATGCACTGTAAACCCTAATGTTGTCTTTACTTAAACAAATCAAGTAATCTTGACTAAATATTACTAGTTTAATCCAAAAACTCAAAAGTATAAGTTAGTATAACTTATTAACCTACGAAATACATAAACTTAAGATTTCAAGTTGAATGAACTCAAAATCATAATTAGAGCTCACTCTGCTCTTGCTTTGATGTGATTGGCCATGCAAGGAGGTCTGTCTGGCAACAAGAACTAATTCACTGATTGGAGGACATTTACAAAAGGCGGTCCTTTTCTGTTGCTGATTCATTTCATTGTGTGCAATCTTAAAATCGGTAAAAAATAAATAAATTGTAAGTTACTAAACATAATAATATGTAAACTAACTTATAACTAACCAGACTGACTTTATTTCTGTTTTAATGAAAATAATAGTTTCGTTGGAAGTCACCATGATGGAGATCAGTGTTTGCTTTAGTTGGGCTCTAGACCCTTGACTGTATAATATTATAATATAATGTTTCTCTGGCTGATTTGTGTTTGTGAGACACATTTGTGAAGGAACACAAAGTCAAGAGAAAATATCATCAAGTGATGTTGTTAATACATTGATGATAATAACATCATCATGTAATGACAGAATCCCTGACCTCATGCAGAGTCTAATGCTCTAGTTGTCAAAGCAGTTATTAATAGTTTTGAAATATTAATAAAAAAATATCCATGAGATTCTTTATTCTTGTGGTAATTGAACAATTTATTATTTATTTTTTGTGCACAAAATGTTTAAATCTACCTTATTAGTTAGACATGCACAGACATCAAGAATCCGTGTATGAATCTCTACAATGGTGACAATCCCAAAAAACAAAACAAAAATCAGATAAACAGATCAACTCAGAACATAAAACAAGCTACAAAAACATCAGAACAAAAGAGAAAAAGTAAAAGCTAATAGTACGAATCAAAGAAAATGTGTCACAATTCAGATGTATAATTTATTCATGCTGCAATGCGTGTTGAAGTTTTGATTGGTTGTACCCAGCATGGTGTACTGAACTTCTGGGGTACCCAGTTTGGTGAACTTAAAGGTGCACTATGTAACTTTCCGTCCACTGGAGGGCGCCTATTCAAAACAAATGAGTAGTTTGATGACGCAAAGTGTGAGCGCAGCATCTTGGGAGATGTGGTCTTCTCATCACAGCCGGTGGAAAATAGGACTCGGGCAGAAATCACGTTCATGCATGCGGTTATTAACGTTACTGTAGTCTAAATCAGAGCAGGACCGAGTGTTGTGGAGCTGAGCACAGCTGCTGGAGCGATTGTTAAACAAATACCCGCCTCGCGAATACCGGGACTTTTATTATGATGGGACGGGACACAGTCGCCGGGCGCCTGCACTGATCCGCTCTTCCGGTTATGATTTTGAGGTAATGTAGCTCTGTTTATCATATTAGATACATTTAAGTGTGTTCAAAACGATGTTAAGACGTTACTCCGTGCGTTCATTTGTTCACACTGCTAAGAGTAAAGCGCACCCGAGGGTAGTGCAGATATGACACAATTGACAGGTGACTCCCTCAAATGCAATGCTGAAACGTCCTGACCTTAGTTAAAATAGCAATGTTCTCACAATTTACAAATAGTTGGAAACTTCTGGGATATTGTAGGTACTCAACTGAACAAAATATATAACACCGGCCTAGTGGTTTTTGGATATTTTACTGCAAAAATACTACATAGTGCACCTTTAACAATTTAAGTACAGTGAATGTGAGCACCAAGTTAAGTGAACTTAAATATACAAGTTTTGGGAGACACTATTACTAAGGAACGAGTTTACTCAAATCAATTGAGTTCAATCAACTTATTAGGGTTTTCAGTGTACTGCATAATTTAATGATGGTAAATCAGAAATGAAATGATAAAAGTATCACTTATTTTACAATAATTTAAATTACTCAAAATTCAATGAAAAAAATATCTGAAAAGAAATGTGTCTTACAAGCACATTATTGAAAATAAGGAAGAAAATAAATGGTTATATCAATATTTCTGGTCGCTATACTATGAATAGGATTTTCTCACCCGCTTTATCGTGGGGCAAAAATCAGGAAAATCCAAATCCAAAAGCCTAAATATGAACAGTAGTAGTGATGCTTGTCACTAAACCCCCTAGTCACTGAGCCATGTGCAGAAGAGCAGAGATCGGAGACGAGAGGAGAAGAATCTGCTTGATGAGACAGTCTGAGCGTGTAGGAGGGAGAAATGAAAATCATATTTTAAGCTGCACCCTGATAGGAAGTATAACAGATTACTATGCTAAACCTCAAACCCTCGGCTCATGCCATGCCAGCAGGGGTCAGTCTGTTAAGCTGCAGGAACAGCTGTGTTCAGTATTTCAATAGTGAGAACTTGACGATAAACCAAATCTACTGCTGACCAGGCTCGAAGCTGCTCAGCACAACTGTAAATTACAAGCACAAAAGAGGTGCAGTTATTTATCACAAAACGTTTGCCCTAAAACGCAGTGGCATCAAGCTTAGTTACACTTAAAAATAACTAAATATCAAATTAAGTCATCTGCAAACAAATGATGCAAGGTCCTTTTTCTATGGCATTTATCTTGCTGGTCTGGTTTTTAATGGATGAATAAATACAGCTGCCACATTTATCTTCATTTTGAATATAAAATCAATTTTTTTATGGTTTAAGTTGCATATTTCTTTAAAGTTAATGCGACTTAATTTGTTTTTGTTTTTTGATATCTGATGCAATGACATTTCAAAAGTTATTTTATTGTAATTTTAAAACTAAAAGACTGTAAAAATGCAACCGTTGATTGTTTAACAGTATATGTTCCTTTATTTTTTACAATGAAATTATTATTATTATTATTTTTTTTACAATTTTAATAAATCTAATAGCACATTTAATTTTACAGTGAAATACTTTTTTTGGAAGCAAAAAAGAACAAGTCTTCTTTTAAATTGACATTTTCAGAGTTATCTGTGTGTGTGACAACTCACATTTGACAGTTTTTCATTGACTTTTAGTTTTTTTTTTCCCTTTCTAATCAGTTATGTACGTTGGGCTTTCATGCACCGTATCTCATGTTATTAAATTTAAGTTAATTGAATTTCAGGGTCATGTTTGTTTCCATGATGGTGGTGGTGGTGGTGGTGTGTGTGTGTGTGTGTGTGTGTGTGTGTGTGTGTGTGTGTGTGTGTGTGTGTACGGCCTTATAATACATTGTGGAGAACAAATGTAACCACACAGATAGTAAAACCTGCAATCATCTACACTGTAAAAAAAATTCAGGTCTCCAATTGAAAATTTTCTAATGGATGATCACATCTAAGTTTTTCAGTTGGCCAAATTGATTTGATGTCAATTAAATTGCACCAATTCACAGAAATTCAATTTGGCCAACTTAAAAACTTAGATGTGATCAGCCATTAGAAAACTTTCAAATGGAGACATGCATTTGTTTTTTACAGTGTACGTTTTGGGGACCCGCCAGCGGTCCCCACAATGTAAATGGATTCATAGACATACTGAAAATGTAAAAATGCAGAATGTTTCCTGTGATGGGTCGGTTTATGGTCAGGGGCAGTGTAGGGGGATAGAATGTACAGTTTGTACAGTGTAAAATCCATTACGCCTATGGAAAGTCCACCCAATTCACAAAAACCTAATGTGTGTGTGTGTGTGTGTGTGTGTGTGTGTGTGTGTGTGTGTGTGTGTGTGTGTGTGTGTGTGTGTGTGTGTGTGTGTGTGTGTGTGAGCCAAATCATGTTTCTATTTAAGTGTAGTGTTTTGCACATGTTTATGTGATGGGTAGGATTTCGATGAATTCTTGATTCTGGTTCAGCCATTAATGATAAATACTAAAATTATTAAAAAAAAAATGATTAAAAAAAAGAATGCATGAGGCTACTTTTTTTCCTTCCTTTTTTTAAGCAGGGGGGCTGTTCTTTCTTGTGATATATTGACTGATCAGATATCCACACAACAAAATATTCTGGGGGCCATTAAATAATTTTGTTATATTTAGAAAAATACAATTTTAAAATTAAAAACCCATTGGTGGGGAAATAGCTAACATTATTTAAATTAATTAAATATAATATTTTGGTAACACTTTACAATAAGGTCTTATTTGTTAACATTCGTTAATGTTTTAACTATCATCATGAACTAACAACGAACAATACATTTGTTACTGTATTTATTAATCTTTGTTAATATTAGTTAATAAAAAACTAGCTGTTCATTATTTGCTCAAATTAACATTAAGATTAATAACTGCAGTAGTTGTTTATTGTTGGTTCATGTTAACTATTGTAAAGTGTTACCTTTTTAATTTACTGTAAATTTAAGTTAGGGCAACCTCAGCTGCCCTTTTTTTTAATTAATTCATTAAATTATTTAGAGTGAATTGATTCAAAATCTGAGATAACATACAACTTCCATGAAATGCAGCTACTTGTTGATTTAAAAAAAGAAAGAAAAAAAAGTGGTAAATCCAGCCAATTGGCCAGTCCGGCTTCCTCTTGTACCCATAAATGGTCATTTCCAGTTATGCACCTTCTCAGTAAAATGTCAAAGCCCACAGTCTCCCCCCGGTCCCTTGCCACAGGAAACGGCCCATAAGCAGGGAACAAGTTGCCTTCCTGTTTTCAAAGACGACTCCTGTGGCATGCCGAGCTGTTTCCTGCTCGCTCTCTCTCTCTCTCTCTCTCTCTCTCTCTCTCTCTCTCTCTCTCTCTCTCTCTCTCTCTCTCTCTCTCTCTCTCTCTCTCTTCTCTTTCTCTCTTTCTCTCTCTTTCTCTCTCTCTCCATCTCAACATCTGGCTCTCCCTCAACAGTGCAGCTGCCTCATATGGCTCAGATAAGCCATGCTATTGACCACTAAATGATTTCAGCCATATCGCTTGGCCCAGCAAGATTTGTGTGGGGGAAATCCTGATTGAGGTTCTTCTGTTGTGCTGATCCAGGACCAGTTTCCCCCATGTGAATGCAGCCTGAAACCACTAGAAAAAAAGTGCTGCATAGCTGATCTCAAACGAGCCACAAAGGCTGTACAAAGTGCAGTACAAAACATGCACTTCACTAAATCACAATATATATATACTGTGTATGCCTGATGAGTGGGCGAAATACCCGTAGACACGATTAACCAATAGAAATTTGTCAGAATGATTTTGCTATGCGTGTGCTAAGTGCTGTCTGAGAGCGTGTGAGTACTGAACTGAGTTCTTTTTTTTCTCCACATAATTGGGCTTTAAAGGTTAAAAATGCATACTTAGTCAAAATGCCCATTTTTAAGTATTGTTTAAGTCATTTATGTATTAAGTGGATAAAAACAGAGAGAGAAAAAGACTTGAGTATAGTGGATCAGTGCAGTCTTAAAGGGGTGATGAATTGAGAATTCAACTTTCCCATAAGCTTTTGATATATAAAAGGTTATGGTAATATAAGATTATCCTGTAAGTTTCAGATCTGAAAACTTCCTTGTTAGTCAAAGAAAAGCTTTTATAGAAACCAGACTCAGCAAACGAGAGATCTCAGAATATGCCTCACCTTGACGTCATTGTGTGGTGAAACACCGCCTCTACAGAAGCAGACTAACATCTGATTCTGTAGCTCCGCCCACTGACTCGTGCTTGACATGCATTAGTCCTACATAGAGCTAAACCGGATCCAACTTCCAAGCAATAAACATACCGCATAAGCTTCATTCGGATTCCAATATTAGGAAGGCATGGATGAACTTTATTTTTAATGAATGTCCAGCTCATGTGGGGAACACATTGCGCGTCTGTTCCTTCATTTTCGTTATGAGGTACTATATATGATAGTGTATCATTGTTACAGATCGTTTAACATCTATTGATTATGTGTACGTGTCTAACTGAACATGCCTTAGCCCGCTGGATAATCATTTATTTGTGGTGTTGTTAGTTTATTTTCCAGCAATTCGTGATCAGACTAGAACATGTTTGGGCCAAGGCTCTCAAAGCCCGACGTCCCGGGGCTATGTGTTTTCCAGACGGGCTACTAAGTGTGTTGTTCACTCTCTTGACTTGATATTTGAAGGAAAAATACAATCACAGAAGTTTTGATCAATGCCAATCTGTGTTTGTGTGTGTGTGTGTGTGTGTGTGTGTGTGTGTGTGTGTGTGTGTGTGTGTGTGTGTGTGTGTGTTAGTGATGCACGGTTCCAAGTTATATACACCCATCAGATGGACCAAGTAATAAAAAATAGCATTCCAATTAATTGCAGGTAAATGAGAGATAAATCATTGTGTTTGTTTGATAAATACATTTTGCGAGCCCTGGTTGGAGCATCCTGGTTGTTGTTCAAAACAATTACTTGTGTGTAATAATGGGAGTCGAAGCAAATTATAATAAGCAAATCTTTTCCAATTCTATCCGTGGGCGTTTACTTCCAAGTCTTTAATGCAGGCCACCCATAGAAACTGAGCGATCCAGGAGCTAGGCTCAAAACCAGGGTAGTAAATAGCCTATTACTTATTAATTATGATGTTTTTGCATGTAACCATGCAAACATCATTAGTTGACCTCAGACAACTGTATAAAACAATTTTAAAAAGCCAGTGCATGACACATTTAAAGTGACAGCAGCCTAATAAATGTAATGTCAAACAGCAAAAATCTCTCACTGTTTGGATTTATTCTTTATAACTTTAAAAATAATGAATCTTGTTTTATTTTTTATTTTTATTTTACTGTCATACATTCCAAATAGTTCCAGAAGCTGTAATCAATAGATATGGGAAAATATTTTGATGTTGTATTATAATTCTGACCAAAATTGCCTGAAGTTCCTTATATTATATCCGTAGATGCTTAATTTAAATCAATATGCAGTTAATCTCCCGTGGGAACATGGGACAGAGGGGTTAATTCTGGGCTCAGACACTATTGTTTATGTCTCTAGATCGAACAAGATCGCTTGTTCAACAAAACGTCTTTTCAGAACCAACAGGAGAAAGATGGACAAGTGTGTGTGTTTAATGGATAAAGCCTGAAAATTGAGAAATAGTACAGGCTATTTTTGGAACACTCTCTTCTCCTGAGCCTACTCTGTGCGGATCTCAGCCATGAAATCCTCTCCCGAGCTTTTCTTGCATTCAGTTAAAAATGCTTACTGTCATAATGCTGAAGTTTGCAGTGGACTCAGCTCACCATACAGTCTGGCTTCACTCCCAAATATATTAAACAACATAGTTGACTGATTTTAGGACCGCACAGCAATTCCTTCAGTGCACCACATATGGGCTAACGCAACTCCAACAAAGGAGCACATTATAGGATGATTTCACAATGCGCAGAGAGGGAACGCAGTAGGAACTGAACTCCGCTCAACTCCCACACACTTCTGACATTCCGACTAAGGCCTGTAGACCAATATTGGCAGCCGCACGCACAAACCGAGGCTGAGGTCCCGCAGCCAAGAACATGGGAAAATAGAGGCACGCATTCAAAACAACTTCTAACCTCACCATCTATCAACAAGCGGCCATTTACTGAGCTGCACTCGGAGCGATAGTGTGTTTGGAGTGATTCAGTGGTTGAGACCGGCCATTGTTGTGGCTAGAAAATTGTCGGGTTTCTTGTGCTGTCACGCAGCCAAAACCTCTCTCTTTTGACAGCAAGTGTGAGAATTTAGCAGAGGACGGATTGGATGACACCAAAAAATATAGGGCTTTATAAGTCCTAAAAGCCATGTGTTTACTATTGAAGAAAAAGAGCTGCGTGTGCAAAAGTAAAACACGATGACAAATCTTCTAGAGATGCTCCGATCAGGATTTTTGCAGCTGATAACGATTTTTTTGTCATCATGAACGGCCAAATACAGATAAAAATCTTGATAATTTAAGCTTTATATAAATAATAATTAAGCTCTCTGCTGAATGTCAGTCTTCTTTTTCAGAAACGTTAAACCACAACATTATTTACAGTAGAGCTAAAGATTGTTGTTCTAATTGAGAATCAAATAAATAAAACACAACAAATATACATTTTACACTGAACATTTTAATAGGCCTTTAAAACAGGACTTATGCAAAACACTATCCTTATTAGGATACTATACAAAACCTAATGTCAAACTGAACATAATTACAACCCGTAAGGTGTAATTAATATGACTGAGGATAAAATGCAGCACTCCTAAATGAGCTAAAAGAGTATTCTGATAGAAAAATGATCAGGAATATTATTCAGCAATTGCTGAGTATGTGTGTCCTTCCTTACTTTATCCTACTTAAGGCAAAATTCTTCAAGCCTTTTTGCATTTTGGGAAAATATTATTTTCTCTCTTTTCATCAAAAACATATGCGAATGTACTGAATAGTTGCTCACCGTCAACACTCAAATGCTAAATCTAGCACTAGAAATAGAAATACAACATAATATTGCATAAAGTAATTCAATATATAAAAACAGTGCATAATCTTCACTAAAGTGATCTAGTAAAGAGCAATGACAGACTGTTTGATTAACATAAGTGGCTTTCACTTTAACACTGAATTCACTGTTTACATTCATTTAAGACATAAACAACTGGTTTTACGGAAATACTCACAAAGACGGACATATTGACCGTTCAAGCACAGAAAAATAAGTACTCACGCGCTGTATCTGACTGCGCTCTGAACCCCCCTCTCAGACAGCACACACACTTATTGAATGGTTTCAAATCACTTGTTCTTAAATCCCAAGGCTTTTGCTGACGGCATAATAACTTCACACTGGCGATGACACGCTAAATTCTCACGTCATCAATTCGCGATCGGTTGATGAGGACTATTTAAAGGTGCACTATGTAGTATTTTGCAGTAAAATATCCAAAAACCACCAGGCAGGTGTTATATATTTTGTTCAGTTGAGTACCTACAATATTCCAAATGTTTCCAACTATTTGTACATTGTGAGAAAATTGCTATTTTAACTAAGGTCGGGACGTTTCAGCATAGCGTCTGAGGGAGTCGCCTGTCAATTGCGTCATATCTGCGCTACCCTCGGTTTCGGGTTTTATTTGACAGAAGCGCTTTACTCTTAGCAGTGTGAACACACGGAGTAACGTCATAACATTGTTTTAAACACACTTAAATGTATCTAATATGAAAAACAGAGCTGCTTTACCTCATAATCATAACCGGAAGAGCGGATCAGTGCGCGCGCCCGGCGAATGTGTCCCATCCCGTCATAATAAAAGTCCCGGTGTTCACGAGTTGGGTATTTGTGTAACAATCGCACCAGCAAACGTGCTCAGCTTCACAACACTCTGTCCTGCTCTGCTTCATACTACAGTAACGTTAATAACCGCATGCATGAAAGTGAGTCCTATTTTCCACCGGCTGTGAGGTGAAGACCACATCTCCCAAGACACTGCACTCAAACTTTGCGTTATCAAACTACGCATTTGTTAAGAATAGGCGCCCTCAAGTAGACCGAAAGTTGCATAGTGCACCTTTAAGCGACTCCCGATCGGCCGATACCAGTCTGTGACAGATTGATCCGAGCACGTTCACACAATTCATATTTTAGCATGAGCTGATTTTGCATGAAATTAAATTAGCATAGCATTGAAACATTGTCACACATTTGTAATGATGAAGTTGCAATTTAGTACATGAAACGGACTACAGTAAAAAAATGTATCAAGCCCTTTACAAGTACTTTAGTATGTAAGTCAACGTGTCAAACACTTCTTTAAAGCACAATAACAATCTTTTAAATGTACAAAACACATGAAACAATGAAAACACACACAGTCTCATGTTATTCTGTGTACCTATAGGGTAGTACTGAATCCTTCATATCTCCGAAGAGTTTCGTTTTATCATATTTATATCCTTTTGGAGCACAAAGAAAAGCTACGTGGCCGAAACAGGACAGAGATGTCATCGTCTGAGACAGCACAGAGTAATTAGCGCTCTGTAAAGCAGTTTATCCGTTTAGGGCTACTGTAGAAACATGGCAGCGCAAAAATGGCGACTTCACTGTAAGGGGACCCGCGGTGTATGGAGATAGAAATGGCTCATTCAAAGGTAATAAAAACAACGGTTCTTTATCCATGTTAGTCTTATTACACAACTGAAAACAAAGTTATGTATATTATATTGCTTTTCTGTCAATAGAGCCTCATAAATACTACACACTGCACTTTTCACACTTTTTTTGGGGCAGCTGAACAAGGTTATCTTTCCCTCACAACCAAAAACACACTTCTTTAGTGATATTGTTGATTTTGTGGTCTAAAAACAAAAACAGGTTGTCTTCCGTAACCTGAACGAAGTTCGTTGATGGCCGCAATCTTTTTTTCGCTCTGGCTGATCATCCGGGAGAAGCTTATTTGCATTTCTGAAGGAGTGCATTTGGCACAGAAATATGCCGTCATTCGTCCCACTATTTTTCTTTTTTTTTTTAATTTTGGCTATGTTTAGCATGATAATCAACTCTTTAACTTAAAAGTGTACTTAAATAGCCTACTTAAGAAACTGTCATAAAACTATACTCTCTTTAAGTACACTTAAGTGGCCTTTTATTATCTGCAAGTAAAAAATAAATAAAAATGTATATACTTTTACGATTTGAAGTGCACATACAATACAATTAAGTGCACTCCTTTTTCACAAGAGTTGACTGCTAAAGTTTCCAAGTAACTTCCCAATCACCGTCAGCATGCATACTAAGGGTTATCGCTGCACAGCTACATCTTTAGTGTGTAAAAATCCAGGCTCTGATAGTCACATGGAGAGTTCAAGGTTGCAGCAACTCTCTATATCAGTGCATGTTTGAACATGCGAGGCTGGTTGCGTGTGAGCGATGTGTGAAGCAGCTTTCTAAAGTAGCTTTACAATGTACAGTTGAAAGAAATTGAGAGAGAGAGAGAGAGAGAGAGAGAGAGAGAGAGAGAGAGAGAGAGAGAGAGAGAGAGAGAGAGAGAGAGAGAGAGAGAGAGAGAGGAGAAAATCATGTGACCTGCTGAAATCAATCTTCACTGTATTTCTCACTACAGAGTATAACATGGACTTCCCACTTTGTAAGCAGCTTTCCCATTCATTTTGTCCATAGACGTGAACCAACTTAGAACACATTAGAGAGAGGTTTGATCAGTGGAGACAATGAATGGGATTATTTTTCTTCTGGAAACTGAAAGTTGTGAGCTATCGACCAGCTTGAATGTGATTAAAATAATGACTCGGCCTCTGAGTTATAATTCTGTAAACGTCATGACAAGTGCGTGTTAACGCTTTCCACGCCAACGTTTACTTGCGTCATTCATTCTTTATCAACACTTGAATGTGGGTAAGTTTCAAAGAATAAAAGAACATATCAGATTGAGAGCGATGATAAAAGCAGAAGCCCCTTTTACACATTAGCGGCAAATTGGTTTTTGCAAAGATGCTGTTTTACTTCAAATGATCCATCCCCTACCGTACAACAGTGAAAACCTGAATTGCCAGAAAAAAAATTGTCAACGGCGGGTAAAGAGTTAATGTAAACATTGAGGAGAAAGTGCTCATATGACACATTCATCTCTGGATTAGTGGCCTGAAGGCAGTGTGCATGTCTCTTGCAACAAAGACCCAACCGCTTAAAGAACTTCGTATTTAATCAGATTGGTTAGAATACACCCCAAAAGGCTACAACCTTAACTGAAGCGCTAGAATTGTCACGAACAGTCTATTAGCTGCATGTCAGGCAAAGTTCAGAATGGCTTCCTTATGGCTGTTGTGGTTAGAATTCATGTTGATCTCAATTCCTATGCAGTGCATTTTCATGGCACAATCACACATTTTGTACCAAATGACGCACTATTCACTATGAATTTATGCCTCACATAACCTTGTAATGTATGAATTTTATGAGGTTATTTTCTTTCAACACTGGAGCCTGATAGCCCCTCCCCTCTATGTAAGGCATGAAGTGTACATTCTACACAGTTTTTATGCTTAATAAAGTGCATCATGTGGGTTTTAAAGTGCACTTTTTATTTGGAATGTGCAGTCTGTACACACCTCTCACTATTTAGAATACAAAAGCAGTGCATAAGTACGTGAACTGGGACAGGCCTATGTTTTGGTAAAACAAAAAAATTATAATAATATAATAGTGTGAATTTAAAATACTCATTGCTTTGGTTTGAGTAGATAGTTAGCATTTTTGCCATGTTAATTTTTAAGATGAAAGCTCATGGGAAAATTGATTCAATTAGTAATCATATCTGAATATCCTGATGCCTCAATTTCACTTTCTATCCTGGGAATTTTCTGTAATATCCCTTTTAACAAAAGCAAATTGGGGGTAACAATTATTTGAAGGTGATGTAGTTTCACATGTTCTTACTATAGCAACATATAAATTAGGCATAATTACAAGTAACTAACCCTGAACCAACTCAAATCCTAACTGTAAACCGAACATAATCATAAAAAAATTGCTTAACTCAACATAACTTAAAAAAGTAAGTTACTGTACCTGGTTGCCTTAAAATGAAACTCAAAATATTATGTTATCTGAACCACATTCATTATTTAAGTTGACTTGACAAAAGATAAAAAGTTGTGATAAATCATGAAAATTATTTTTTTATCAAAACTGTATTGTTGCTGGCAAAATAAAAGCACAGATTTGCAAATCTCAGTATTGGTAATGGATTTGACCACTATAATAATTTATTATAATATATATATATTTTTTAATTATATTAATTAAATTCAAGTTATTGTTAAATTCAATCACTTTCTAATCACTAAATGTCTGTAAGAAAAAAATCCCAACAAGTATATTAATAAATTATAAAATCTGAGCAGCTGTACTGTATGTTCATATGTAACTTAATATCTAAGAGAGAAAATAATGTTTAAGGCAACATTTAAAATGAAGTAGAAAGACAGAGATTTACAATCTTCATAATAGTTGCAAATACAACATAAAATATTTACAAACTGCTTACAAATTCCACTTAAATAGCAAAAAATTTAATATTCATAAAGTCTAAATGACTTTATATGACCTTAAATGACCCACCCTGAGTGTTTAAATAGTTGTAAACTCTTTGCCATTTGTTATTAAAAAGACATTATTATATATTGTATTTTCCTACAAAAATTGTGAAACACCATGGAAACCATATCAAATTAGATATCTGTGTAAAATAAAAATCACAGTTAAACATTTAATTAATATAATTTATTATAAATATAATACAAGTGACGTTTGATTCCAAAATATTTGTGATGCTAAAGTTTGACATGCATTAGACTAACACTAATGAAATAATATAGTGTTGGAATATGTTCACACCCAAATTAGGGTCATATTCTCACAACTAACTATTTACTATGACTTTTTCCTTAATAAACTCTTAATTACTGCTTATTAATAGTTAATAGTGGAATATGGTTAATGCAGAATAAGGCATTAATATGTCCTTTATAAGTAATAATAAACAGTCAATATCCTAGTAATATGCATGCTAATAAGCAACTAGTTTTTTAGTGAGAATTTGACTTTAAAAGTATATAATCCTTATTAAATGTCAATTTAATGTGCTAGTGTGATTAATTATAAAATGCTATTAATTGCTATTTACAATAATCAAACGCCCTGACGTAAAGTCCGCCATAAGGGTTTTATTCATGAGCGATACATTTTATGAAGGTTGAGTACCATGGGAAATGCTTAATTTTTCGCTCCATATAACGCAATATAAAATGATGTCATAAAATACATTATTATAAATAATAGTATTTTATAGGAAAATCGCTTTCCCTTCCAGGCTCATGTAGACAGAAACGATCCAATCACACGCAGAGAGTGGGAGGGAGAGAAAGAGAGTGAGAGACATACAGGCGAAGTAAAGGAACCTTCATCAATTTTATGAAAATATTTGATCGTGCCCTTGAACGCTTGCCATGCGTGAACATGCTGTTGGTATATGGCACAAGCTTCTCTTTGTTGCCGGATGTGGGAAAAACATCCAATAGATGCTAAAATAAGAACAGGAAGGAAGCAGGGGGTGGGGTGGCAGCGGCAAGCTACGGGGGAGGACGAGAGAGTGGGAGTGAGAGAGGAATGTTCCCTTTTCACTCAATTCCCTCTTTCAAAAGCACACACACACACACACAATAGCTATGAGCGGAATGTAACATTGCAGTTATTTTCCGGGCAAGTAGTGGATACAGGAGTCTGAAACTTTAACAAGCTTTATGATTCATTAAGCCGTTGTTGAGCTTCGCGGAGAGCGTGTGCAGACGCCGCGAGTCTCTCAGACTCTTTATACAGCCTCCTCAGACATTTAAGAGGCCTGACATATACTAGATAGAACAAGTTCTTCTTTTTGATGAGTCAACAAGTCAAACTGACACGGTGCTCCAGCTAAAGGGGCCCTGGGCAGAACACACTCGTTTATCACTGTGTACACACACTTCTGCTGCTGATCTCTGAACAGAACGAACAGAGACTCAAAGACGATATATCTGGACAGGTTATAAATACAGATGGGAAAGTATGGAGCAAGACTACAGCCTTACAAAAAAATACTGTGGTGGTACCATGGTGTTCACTCAGTCTAGGTTCAAACAACCAGTTCTTTTTGTTTTATCCTTGCATTGCAAACAAGCAGAGACGTTCAAACTTTGTGCAGAACTTAATTCGCAATAGCAAACTGTCCTCCAAAAAAATATGTCTCTATAGGTTGTTTTTCTAGCACCTTATTACGACCTACACTCACCTGAAGGATTATTAGGAGCACCTGTTACATTTTTTCATTAATGCAATTATCTAATCAACCAATCACATGGCAGTTGCTTCAGTGCATTTAGGGGTGTGGTCCTGGTCAAGATAATCTCCTGAACTCCAAACTGAATGTCAGAATGGGAAAGAAAGGTGATTTAAGCAATTTTGAGCGTGGCATGGTTGTTGGTGCCAGACGAGCCGGTCTGAGTATTTCACAATCTGCTCAGTTACTGGGATTTTCACGCACAAACATTTCTAGGGTTTACAAAGTATGGTGTGAAAAGGGAAAAACATCCAGTATGCGGCAGTCCTGTGGGCGAAAATGCCTTGTTGATGCTCGAGGTCAGAGGAGAATGGGCCGACTGATTCAAGCTGATAGAAGAGCAACTTTGACTGAAATAACCACTCGTTACAACCGAGGTATGCAGCAAAGCATTTGTGAAGCCACAACACACACAACCTTGAGGCGGATGGGCTACAACAGCAGAAGACCCCACCGGGTACCACTCATCTCCACTACAAATAGGAAAAAGAGGCTACAATTTGCACAAGCTCACCAAAATTGGACAGTTTAAGACTGATTGAAAAATGTTGCTTGGTCTAATGAGTCTCGATTTCTGTTGAGACATTCAGATGGTAGAGTCAGAATTTGGCATAAACATAATGAGAGCATGGATCCATTATGCCTTGTTACCACTGTGCAGGCTGGTGGTGGTGGTGTAATGGTGTGGGGGATGTTTTCTTGGCACACTTTAGGCCCCTTACTGCCAATTTGGTTTAAATGCCACGGCCTACCTGAGCATTGTTTCTGACCATGTCCATCCCTTTATGACCACCATATACCCATAATCTGATGGCTACTTCCAGCAGGATAATGCACCATGTCACAAAGCTCAAATCATTTCAAATTGGTTTCTTGAACATGACAATGAGTTGTCCCCCTAAAATGGCCCCCACAGTCACCAGATCTCAACCCAATAGAACATCTTCTATCATTCCTTCTCTAAAGGAAACTTCATCTGCATAATGGGAGGTTGTGACATTACAGACAGGATTTTGGTTCAGTCTGCAGAGGTGGAGAAGAGTAATGAAAAAGACAGCAGCCAGGTATTTTCCTCAGCTGACCTCCAGTGAGGGGCTGTAGTAAAACAGCGGAGGGCCTGTGTCTGTGAGAGGGAGGCTGAGGGCACCAGGCGCCAGGCATCAGCTCTGGCAGGAGCCAAGACTGTCACCTCACAACACAAACACACAGCCATCCAGGTGCAAGTCCTGAGCTTGCATACTGTCCTGCTCTCTTTATTGAAATAGTCCACTGTAATATAGTAGAGCTGCACGATTAATTGGTCAAAGTTCACAATCTCGATTCAAACACTGATGCAATCTTATTCCTAAATGACAGCTATTCTCCTGTGCCTATTAAACCTTTAAGAAAATTAGAAAAATTTGATTATTTAAAATTTAAATTTAAATTTGTGTTTGTGCTGCCGTTGACCCAGAGAGAGCAGTTGTCATGTATAGGTATGAAACGGCTTCACAAACAGTCTTTTCAACACCTTAGTATAGTTATTTCTGTAACAAATATTCTAGGGCTGTCGATTAAATGCCTTAAGGGGGGGGGGGGGGGGGGTGAAATGCTGTTTCATGCATACTGAGCTTTTTTACACTGTTAAAGACTTGGATTCCCATCCTAAACATAGACAAAGTTTCAAAAACTAATGTTGGGCGTTTGATGGAGTATTTCTGTGTCAAAATACTCCTTCCGGTTTCTCACAAGTTTCGGAGAGTTTTTTTCGAGTATGGGTCGGCTTGACGTTAATAGAGCGGAAGGTCCTTGTATGGGCCGTACGGGCTCTTCTCCCGGTAGGGTGCGCGCGCGCGCGTGACTAGAACGAGAGAGGAAATGCACGCCCATAAACACTCTCTCAGGTGCAGATCCAGTCGTCCGTGAACACTTATGTCGGTTATAGTCCGCGCCGCGCTCCACTTTATTCCTATGGGTGACGTCGAGCGACTTCAACGCTTCAGCACAGCATTCCGGGAAGGCAGCGCTACATTTGAACCAATTTGAACGCAGAAATGACGGGAAGCTTCACAACATCGCTTCAGTCGCATCGCAAAGTGGATCTCCACACTCCAAGAAGTGTGTTTTTGACGGAGCGGTCCCAGCAATAAAGGTTCGGTCCTGCTTTGGAAGCAGCCGGTGAGTAAAACTGCTTCAAATGTCAGCTGTTGCTTATCGTCGCGTGAGTAAACATCAGTAAACGACACGATCGCGTGCTTCGTCATTCAAATGAGCTAATGTTACTCCATTGTTGTTCTCTGTATAACGTTACACTAGTCTGACGTGCAAAACCGTTTTGCTTGCTACTGCTAAGGTTTAGTCGCATACAATAGTCCATAAACCGAATCATGTCCTCATAAACTGCGAGTAAAGACACACAAATGTTGACAGGCCACTAAATACAGTACATACCACAGAGACGGACGTCCTGCTGTTGCTGTTTCTATTTCAGCCTCCGAATTAGATTCTGGATCATATATCTATTAGCTGAGATCGATAGCAAGGGTTTCTCGACGCTTGAGGACGTCACCGCTTTGTGCATTCGTCATTCTTTAGCTCTGCCCACACGATACGCCTCCAGGCGCTCGTTTTTTCCAGAAAGACTCGGTACAGCCCATATTTCTTTTATAAATATAATAAAACTAAAGACTTTTCGGAGAAATTAAGGATGCAATACTACTCTATAGGTACTCAAGATTGACATGAGACTGACTGAACCTGAGTGTTTCATCCCCCCTTTAAAGTTGTCATGAATTGAGAAATCAAATTTCCCTCAAGCTTTTGATATATAAAAGGTCATGGTAATATAAGAACATCCTGTAAGTTTCAGCGCTGAAAACACCAGTTTTATTGACACCAGGCCCAGAAAACAATCAATCTCAGAATGTGATTATGTGTACGTGTCTAACTAAACATACCTTGGCATGCTGTCACAGGCTGGAGAATCCTTTATTTGTGGTGTTGTGTGTGTGTGTGTGTGTGTGTGTGTGTACTTGTTGTTGTGTGTACTTACTTATTGTGGGGACCAAATGTAATATAAACCGGAGATCACCTACATTGTGAAGTTGTAAATGTACAAATGTTTGAAAATGTAAAATTGAGAATGTTTCCTGCGATGGGTAGGTTTATGGGCAGTGCAGTGCAAGGGGGATAGAATGTACAGTTTTTACAGTGTAAAACGCGTTGCGCCTGTGGTTTGCAAATGTTTTCATTCATTCCTTCAAGAGATAGACAAGGTTTTGTAAGATTCAACACATTTTTCATTTCCCTAACCACAATGGTTTTGTTTGCATAATTTGTTTTTATTTAAATCCTCAATTTAATATATTAGGTTGTCTTTTTGGCTCTGTGGCAATGGGTTGTTAAATGCACTCTGATGAATGTGGTTTGAAGAAGGGAAATAGGTTGCGCAACTCCAATGACTTTTACAGTTATCCAGTCAACTGATCCTTTATTTGAAATCTGGACAATGATTCATGGCCAATAAATTATATATTTATATATATGATTCTGTACCAATATTTTAATCTGCTATGCCCATTAATTGATTGCAATAAGATATGAAATATTTGTCAGAATGTTTTTTTTTTCTTTTCTGAAGCAAATGTGAGTGGTGCTTGTCCATTCAAAGATCTGGGTGGTTGCCAGAATGTTGCTACATGGAGTTTATAATGTGTTGCAATGCAGTTGCTAGGGTTTTCTGGTCCAATTGCTAGAAAAGTGGCCTCGCACATACACGGTTTGAGGCATCATTCATGTTTGTACCCGCCAAACAGCAACAGGATGGATTAAGTGAGAATGTTTACTTTAGGGTTAGTAGTTTATCTAAATCTCAAACCCTAAGCATGTGCAGTAGAAGAAGTGATAATACAACCACACAGAGATCACAAGCTTGCTGTATTGGTCAAGTAAATGGAAAGTTGCATGGTTGCATTTGTTCTAAACATGGCAAGTTTGGCATGCCTCACACTGGTTCGACTCCATGTGATCACAATTTTCTTGTAATAACTTTAAAGTTAATTCTATAATTTCTTCCCACAATGTATCAAGAGGATATCAGCAGAGATGAGGGCCAAAGCAGTGTCAAAAATGCAGCATCGAGCATTCTTTAGTCAGCATGTCATTCTCAAGAGACTGGGAAAATGCTGTCAGTGCCACATTTCATATTTTAGGCTTCTGTGAATATAAGACACGATGTGTAGATGCTTAAAAAGTGTATGTTTTGCACTACACCTTTCTTGCAAAAATCTGAGTTTAGACAGGAGCAAAAAAGTGAGATATTTAAAAATAAAAAAATGACGATGCAACAAACAGAACACATAAACAAATCTTGCGAAATTCTGAAGTTATTTGGCAACAGTAGACCTCTAAGAACTTTGTCAAAAGGTCCTTCACAGGTTACAGCACATAAACTTCAGAAACGGCAAACAAAGATGACCTTGAAGTTACCTCTCTGCGCAAGCACAAGTCTGCATATTGTTTAACATTGCATCATGCAATTGCAGGAGGACCTCTAAAGATATGATTTATGGTGCTTTTTGTCCTTTTTAAAGCTTACAAACCACTGCTTCCCATCCACCTTCAGTGTAGGGAAAAGAGCAGCTCGGACATTCTGCTAAACATATTTTTCATTTGAGTTTAGAACAACATTAAGGTGGAAAAAAAAATTAAAGTCCCCCTGCAGTCAATAATTTTTTCCATGACATAAAATATATCCATTATATGCACTTTGTCTCTTTTTTTTAGATTGTAATGTTACAATGTAATGTGATTTGACACCCTTTTTTGCACATAATAGGCCAAAATCATAAATTACACAGCTATATTCACTGGGTTTGATTTTATAGCCTTCAATATCAAAATGGTTTGTAAGACAGTATTTGGCAAGATGTGATTTTTTTATTAATTTTTTTGTTTCAAAATATTATTGTTTATTTTTTAAATGTAAAAATACTGTGATTTACCATACATCACCATTCTGCCCCAAAATACAGAGATATGATTTGTTTAGCCTTATATTGCTCAGCACTAACCTATGGCATGCTTTAAATGCTGAATTTTCAGCAAAACATTTTTTAGCTAAGCAGTAATGATGCATTATTATATAGCCTATGTTAAATGGTAATTTAAAGATCAGTAGGCTATACAGTCAGTCCTTCATTACTAATTTGGTATTTTGGTGACCCCCAAATGCAACTTTGACTGAAATAACCACTCGTTACAACCGAGGTAGGCAGCAAAGCATTTGTGAAGCCACAACACACACAACCTTGAGGCGGATGAGCTACAACAGCAGAAGACCCCACCGGGTACCACTCATCTCCACTACAAATAGGAAAAAGAGGCTACAATTTGCACAAGCTCACCCAAATTGCACAGTTGAAGACTGGAAAAATGTTGCCTGGTCTGATGAGTCTCGATTTCTGTTGAGACATTCAGATGGTAGAGTCAGAATTTGGCGTAAACAGAATGAGAACATGGATCCATCATGCCTTGTTTCCACTGTGCAGGCTGGTGGTGGTGGTGTAATGGTGTGGGGGATGTTTTCTTGGCACAATATAGGCCCCTTAGTGCCAATTGGGCATTGTTTAAATGCCACGGCCTACCTGAGCATTGTTTCTGACCATGTCCATCCCTTTATGACCACCATGTACCCATCCTCTGATGGCTACTTCCAGCAGGATAATGCACCATGTCACAAAGCTTGAATCATTTCAAATTGGTTTCTTGAACATGACAGTGAGTTCACTGTATTAAAATGGCCCCCACAGTCACCAGATCTCAACCCAATAGAGCATCTTTGGGATGTGGTGGAACGGGAGCTTCATGCCCTGGATGTGCATCCCACAAATCTCCATCAACTGCAAGATGCTCTCCTGTCAATATGGGCCAACATTTCTAAAGAATGCTTTCAGCATCTTGTTGAATCAATGCCACGTAGAATTAAGGCAGTTCTGAAGGCGAAAGGGGGTCAAACACAGTATTAGTATGGTGTTCCTAATAATCCTTTAGGTGAGTGTAGTTCATCATAATATCATAACCACCGTTCTGCACATTGACCGGATTGGTTACATGTAGGAAACCAGTGGTTTCACTGTGCACTTTTTACAGGTTTTGTTGTTGTTGTTGTTGTTGTTGTTTTTGTCTTTGGTACCCTGCAGTTGAATGACTATGCACATGGTTTGTCTTGAAGCATCTTAGAAACACCACATAGACATATAATCAACATTAAAAATAGAATTTTCACCACAGGGTGTCTTTAAAAAAGTTAATTTCCTGCGTCAAAAATCCCTTTAATGTCTGTGCAGATCTCTAGTTTACATATTAGCACCTCCATATACACTTTGCTATGAGCAAAAATCAGCAGAACCCAACAGAGGTCAAAAGGTTAGACTACCGATACAGTTAATGATGGTTCAGAGATTGTTTAGCGACTAATAGAGGGGTCATGTTTCATAAATAATGAAGATAGCCAGAACCAGCAACTATAGTGTGAGTGCGTGTTTTCTTTAAAGGAAATGAAGACGGAAATCAGAAATCAGGTTGTGGTTGAACGGTTTTGTCAAAAAAGCCTTTAATCAAATATAATTTAAATCTAACCAAAGCTATTTCACTATTGAATCCTTTGACACATTACTCAACATTTCCTACTCATAATTAGGGCCAGTTGATGCAGTTCATAAGTTTACATAACCCTTGTAGAATATGTGGGATGTATTAAAAATGCATAAAAAACTGGAATGTTATTTTTTATTTAGAACTGTCCCGAATAAGCCGTTTCAAAAACAGATGTTGAAATGTTTTGTCCAGAAGGCAAAAAATGTACCCTTTACACACCCTTGAATCTTAATATTGTGATTTATTACCTGAATGATCATTTTATGTTTTGTGATATTTGTTCCCGAATCCCTTGTTTGTCCTGAGCACTCTTCTTCTTCAAAAAAAAAAAAATCCTCCAGATCCTGCACAATCTTTGGTTTTTCTAGTTTTTTTTTTGCTTTGTTTTTTTTTTTACAAAAGCCTATCTGTAACATTTTCCAAATGTGACTATAATTTTGAGTGTGAGATCTTCACACTGAGGACAATTGAGGGACCCTTAGACTATTAGGTGAAGGTAAAAACATGCACTGCTGCTCAAAATAGCATCATAATCCACTGAGAGCCATGGGTTGTAAATGTTTTTTCCATTTACCACTGCATTTAAGAAGCTACATTAAATATTTACATATGTCTACCCAAAGACAAAATTTGTACAATTTACCCTGATAATCAAATCAAAAGGTTTACACCCACCGTCTTGCAATGCTAATTGTGTAAGAGGTATGCAAATGTATATTTGTTATTAACAATGTATTTGCAATTATTTTACTTGTGATGGATTAATGAAATTAAGCAAAGAAGTATTCTTAAAAGATATTTTGTCTTTTTGTTCATACAAGGGAAGTCAGCAATCCAAAATATATCAAAATATCTTATTTTGTTTTCAAGAATAAAGTTGGTTCTACAGGTTTGAAATGACTCAAATGGATTGTTCACGGATTTGATTTATTAAAAGAAGGAAAAATGGGCAAGCGTAAGGATTTGAGCGAGTTGGACGAGGGCCAAATTGCGATGACTGGGTCAGACCCTCTCCAAAACTGCAGCTCTTGTGGGGTGTTCCTGTTCTGCAGTGGTCAGTATCTGTCAAAAGTGGCCAACGGAAGGAACAGTGGGGAACCAATGACAGGGTCATGGGCGGCCAAGGCTTATTGATGCACATGTGGAGTGAAGGGCTACTGTAGCTTAAATTGCTAAGAAGTTAATGCTGGTTCAGACCAGTCAGGGTGCCCATGCTGACCCCTGTCCACCGCCAAAAGCGCCAACAGTGGCACGTGAGCATAAGGATCGGACCACGGAGCAATGGAAGAATGTGTCCTGGTCTGATAAATCATGTTTACTTTTAACTCACGTGATGGCCGGGTGTGTGTAGGTGTCGCCTACCTGGGGAACACATGGCACCAGGATGCACTAAGAAGGCAAGCAACCTTGGGTTCTGCCATCCATGTGGATGTTACTTTGACACACACCACCTACCTAAGCATTGTTGCAGATCATGTACACTCTTTCATGGAAAAAGTATTTCCAGGTGGCTGTGGTCTCTTTCAGCAGGATAATGTGTCCTGCCATAAAGCAAAAATGGTTCAGGAATGGTTTGAGAAGCACAACGAGTTTAAGGTGTTGACTTGGCCTCCAAGATCTCAATCCAATCGAGCATCTGTGGGACGTGCTGAACAAACAAGTACAATACACAGAGGCCCCACCTTGCAACTTACAGGATTTAAAGGATCTGCTGCTAGCATCTTGGTGCCAGATACCACAGCACACCTTCAGGGGTCTGCTTTGCTGTTTTGGTAGCAAACACAATATTAGGTCCTAATGTTATTCCTGATCAGTGTATATGGTGAGGGCTGTCACAAATGAAGATTTTTTTAACTAGCCACATACAGTAGCTACAATATAATGAATGTATGGAATAAGGTTTTTTCACCACCCACTCCCTGCTGAAGTTGTACTTTTGACTTTGACCCTGGATGAAGAGAGGGAGAGAAAGAGAAGCATGAGGGAGGGACAAGAGCGCGGAGGGAAAGGAGAAATAGAGAGGGCCTGTGCTCCTTTTCAGGGCTGTGAGCGAGGAGCCTGGGAACGTGGAGAAGTTTGGCCAGGCTGATAGAAATATCCTGAGTTGAAATGTAAACAGGCCTGATCTCTGATCTACCCAGAGAGCCCCTGATGTGACCCGGCATTCCACCCAGGGGTTCAACACTGACATCAGGAGCCCACTTTCTCATTTCCTGGGCTGGACGGTGAACCCTCGGAAAAGTGGGGTGTTTGAAGTTTCACAAATTTAATGAGACTTCTATAACTAAAACATCTATTGTTGTATATAATTTGGAAAATTATCTTATCTGTATAGTAACCCATAGGGTTAATCATATTTAAGGTTAATTTATGACCATCCGCTCACTGGCTGGTAGAGGTGCACCAATCCGATATTAGGATCGGATATCGGCCGCGATACTGACGACAAAGCTGGATCGGGGATCGGAAAAATGAACAGATCCACAGGCTGATCCAGGTGTTTTTTTTTTTTTTGACGCAGCAGAACCTACGTCATTGGTCAGCTTCACGTGTCTCTCATGCTCGAAGCAACATGGAGCGAGCCAGAGAGTTCGTCTGTCGGCAATACCAATTTAATCCAGAAACACCATGTTAAGGAGCACTCTGAATTCCTGCAGCTCAGCAAAACTAAAGGAGTGGACAATACATTCCAGCAACTAACTTTGTAGGATGCAAAGGATTAATTTAGTGTAAGTGGTGACTGATAGTGGATATGGATAAAGGCTAATGTAATGAACTGACGGTAACAACACGCTGTTGACGCTCGCGCATCTTAAGGAGAAATCAAAAAAGCGCCGCTCACACAGTAATTGCGGTAAACATTCAAAATGTTACGTTTTTATCTTTATAACAAATTATACAGTTAAACAACATCACACAACCAAATTTGCTGTTTTCCTGAATACCATCCTTCCTATACCAGCTCCATAAACAATCATTAACATTAGTTACTTACATTTTAGATGCAATATTGAGTGTTTTTGTTCTATTTCAGCTGCGAAAATAGTTCAAAACAAAGATTCCAAGCAACAAAGTTCCAAACAGCAGAACCATAACACGTCTCACTGATTCAGTGTTTGAATCAAAGATTCAATAACCTGTTTGTAAATGACTGCCCCATTCTTACGGCCGTTTCACACCGCAAGCGTGAGCGGCGCGTGAGCAGCGCATATTTTTTCCGGCGCCCATGTTAATCATTGAGTGCATTCACACCGGGAGCAGGAGCAGCACGTGAGCGTCAAGCAGGAGCGTCGCGTGAGCAGCAGTGAAGCGGGGGTTTCGGCTGCGAGCCTATTTTTGCTGCGCTGCTGACGCTCCTGACGCTCAATTAAAGTGAAAGCACACGTTTAAAGGACAAAATAAATGTGATTTCACACAAAAAGTGCCTAAAATTCACACAGGAAGCACGTGTAGTGTATTTGAACAATAACTGGATTATGTCAGAGAAGAAAACGAAGAATAAAAAATATCTGTGGAAGATTTTAGCAATTTAAACTTGTTTTGATTATTCAGTTTGGGTGAAAGTATGGTTATGATTATAAAAAATAAAGTAAACTAGCCAGAAAATATAACAAACTTTCGTTTTTTTTTAGTATTAATATTCAGACAGGTAAAGGCTCTCGGTCTGCAGCTGCAGTCACGGTGTAAAGCGAAAGCACACTTTTGATGGACAAAATAAATATAATATCACAAAAGCGCTCAAAATGCACACAAGAAGCATATGTGGTGTGTTTTAAAAATAACTGGAGTATGTCATTAAAGAAAACAAAGAATAAAAATCATCTGTAGAAGATTTACCCATTTAAACTTGTTTTAATTATTCAGTTTGGGTGAAATTATTATAAAAAGTAAAGTAAACTACCCAGCAAATATAATAATTGATTTTAGTTTAGTATTTAATACTCAGACAGGTATAGGCTCTAGCATTGTGGGAGCCGCTGCTGTGACGCTGCACCAACGCTTCCAGTGTGAATACTCTCGTGCGTCTGCAGCTGCAGTCACGGTGTAGTTACGCTGAAGTGCTGCTCAAGCGCTGCTCACGCTTGCGGTGTGAAACAGGCGTTAGGGTGTACTCACACTAGCCAGTTTGAACCGTGCCCGAGTGCGTTTGACTACCAAAGCGCGGTTCGTTTGACTAGTGTGAGTGCTCCGACCCGTGCCCGGGCGCGGCTCGATTAGCCGGCCGTGGCCCGCTTGGAAGAGGTGGGCCAGAGCACGGTTCAGTTGGACTCGGGCGCGGTTCACATGCAGTGTGAGCGCTAACCGTGCTGGAGTCCGTAATCAAAGCTGCAAAGTCCTTGCTGCACTTCAGCTGGTACCTTACAAACCTCCTCATACGAGCAGCACGATTACGTGAACATTTTCGCGCCACTAAGGCGACACATATCTGTTTAACAACAGGCTGTGAGAGGGCTGTGGACCACCGTGGACCAAACGACACAAAATTATCCACAAAGAAAACAGAGCGATGGACTCCATTGTGTTCAGAGAGCGCCGCTCTTCCTGTTTATCCCGAAACCGTCGCACCATAATGACGTAAGCGTGATCCGACACGAATGCTGAAACCCTATGTGAGTGCAGGCCAGCGGGGGAGTGGGGAGGGGGGACAATCGCACTCGGGCCCGGTTAATGGCAACTGTGCCTAGTGTGAGTACACCCTTAAAGGAATCAGTCGTTTGAATGAATCGTTTGAATTAATGACTCACTCATTAAGACTCACCTACTGCCACCTACTGGTGGTTTAGTTTCCTATATTTTTCAACATTCATTTTGTTTATTCAAAAATACAAATCTCATATCATTATTTAATGCAGTAGTAATTTGTATGTGTAAATAATTTAATTTGATTGGTAACATCCCTATAGTGTCTTATTTTAATTTAATATATAGATCAAATTTAAGAATATTATATGAAACCTGAAGCATAGCTTATATTTAATAAGATTAGGGGAAAATGCCCTTTATAAAGGAAAAATATCACAAATATGCAGATTTAAAATATGCCAAAGCCGATTGAACACTAAGAATATTGCTTCAGAATAAGTTATATTTACAACACACGCACGCACGCACAAATCTAACTTTTTTCCAGACAAGCACATTTTTTACTCAGACAAGTGAATGACCAATTAACTCATCTGAAGAAGAAGCACATGAGCATGCTTAATGTCGAGCCCTAAATTATATTTTAGATTTGAATGCACAATTGTTAAATAACACATTTATAAGAATTAATTTATTTTTTACATGTTTACAATGTTTGGTAACTGTCAGATTACTATTGTATGTTTGACTAATACACTGTTTTGTTTCCACTGCTACACTTTATTTATTTAAAGAAGTTTGATTACATTCTATTTTAGATTTGAAAGCACAAATCTTTTTTAAATAAATAAGAATTCAACACTTTGCATACATCTGTTATTTTGTCTTATTATCTTTATTTAGTAAAGTCTGGTGCCTTTAGTGCCTTTAGTTTATTCATTTAAAGCTACACTGTGTAACTTTTTTAGTTTATTCTTAGCTAAAAACACTTAGTTCTTTCAAAAATATATGTGCTCATTAATGTATATCTACTTCTTTCAAGTAATAAAGTATTCTCGTAAGTTTATAATATGCCATTGAAAATACATACGGGTGAGGGGTTCGAATGCCGGTCGCCATGTTGCGTCTCCATCTTGAAAGTACATTAGCCAAAGAGGGACATACCCGTAAATTCAAGCTTCCCCTTTCGCATTTTAACACTCGATTGCACCGTGTCGAATGTGAAAAGGGGGATTGCCATGTTAATCTTGGATTAAATCGGCCACCGTAGGAGTTAAAACGAAATCAGAATTGAGAGGAACAGAAACTAACATTCACTGGATGGTCATATACCTTTATACCGCTAGATGGGGGAAAATATCACACAGTGTAGCTTTAATAATAGTATCGGATCGGTATCGGGTATGGACAGATTAACAAAGCACAGACATCGGTATCGTATTGGGACAGAAAAAGTCGAATCGGTGCACCCCTTCTGGCTGGCCTTTTAAATTTAAAGGGTCCATTAAATGGTACTATGCCTTTAAGAGATCCCCCTCCCTCACACACTAACTGAGGGTCTAGCGCAGTTTTTAACTGCTTTATCCTTCAATCAAAGCTCCTTTGCCAAACCTGCATTACATTTTGACATTATAAAACAATTTGCACTGAAATATGCCACAAAAACTGTTCGAATCAGATTGAAATGATCAGGGATCTGCAAGATATGCAGAGCGGAAGTTGCTACACACAGGAAGGAACAGCATAATGTTGGACAATCATTCTCACATTTATATTCAGTTTCTTCTGTTCTTACCACGGCTCTTTATCCTCATTTCATCCTTTTTAATATCCCCACCATAAAGGCAAACTTATGAGTAAATGTGGACAGTCAAAAGATGATTTTAGTTATGGAACGTTTTTTACCGTTGGTTTTCAATAAATGTTCTTTTTAGTCTGTATAATGATTTTTTTTTATTATTATTATCAATATTGTCCATTTTGGATATACATCATTATATATTTGTGCACACTCATTTCCACCTCTTTTATATTTAGAGTACTTTTGTTGTAGCGTACTTACATTGATACATTTAATAACCCAGATAAATTTAATCTTTAGTCACAACATTTATATTTGCCTTTTAATAAATGCCAAAAATTACATTTTTATATTTAATAATTTTAGACAATATAATGTAGAATTTAAATACTAGTCCTTTATCAGTTAACTGCAATTATAAGCTAATAATTATCAGCTTACTAGAATCAGTCAGAATTTTAATGGCAGTGGATTCCTAATAATTATTACGTTAACACTCAATTTTTTAACACTCAATGTCTGTGAAACACAAATTTATCTAACCCTCTCAGGGAGAACTAGTTTTTCTTTAATGACTAATGGTTAGAGCTAATGTGGTTAATCTAATGTTGTTTACAGTGAAATTATTAAAAGTTGGAAAGTGAAAGAGGTAACTGATATCACAGGGGAGTGTGGATATTTGAGTCATATCGGTCATATATGCAACTCCCACATACTGTATCTGGGACTGAACATTTACAAAGGCATAAATTATGGGTTGGGGGTTTTGTGGGTTATTGTTTTTGCAGCAAAGAGTCACAGATTTTATCATCTCAGGGCCCATGGATACACACCTGAGGATGCAGTTTCCCACAAGGGTTGAATTTCAGGTGAGTTCAACAGAGCACAAGACTTGTCGAAAGATATAGTGAGCCACCCCCTCTAACGCTTCACCTCTTCTTTCCTGCTCTGTTCTATTTAGTCGGGCAGGAAAAACCTGACAGACTTTGGAGGGCTCTGTGTGCTTTCTCTGTGCTAGGGAAAATCACACCAAGCATGAAAGTGTCTCAAAATTCACAACCACTGGCTGGTGCAAAGAAAAAGTCAACACAACTCTTCCCCAATCTGCATTGCTACAGAAATATCCTATTTTGCCCCACAAGTATTTGGAAATTTTTAAAAAATGTAAAAGTCATCTAAGACTAATTTAAAATGAGTCTAAATGTAACATATCAGTCTGAGTATGTCATTTATTAAAGCTACGAAATAACCTCATTCCATAAATAAGTATTAAAGTAAAATAGTTCACACCTCGCGCATGTTACCACGTGCATCAAAAACAGAGGTTGCCAGTGAAACCCTCATTGGCATCCAGCACATCACTGACTATATTGCCAGCTAAGAAATAAATTGTTATTATTACCTTACAATCCATTGGTTTTCAAATTCACATCATTTGAATATCATGATATCTGTGTCTGTCAGAAAATAACGCGCACAATACAGGGTAGTATTTACAAAAAGCAGAGGTCCAGCGAGTACAAGCATTTTCTGAAAAACCTACACTAACGGATGTTTTGACTATAGCATCGCTTTCTGAGAAGAGGGAGAAATTGGCAGCTTGAGCGGCTTTAACATGCTGTCTGTCAGAAACATAATACATATAATACATAATGTGCATATTACATAACACACACAAAGGGCCTGACTGATTAGTTTGCAGATACATTTGATTGTGGTCTTCTCAAAAGGCACAGGTTATAATCGTGTTGTGCATTATGAATCGAATAAACCGAGGCGTTCAAAATTAGTCATCATTGAAACATCAGAGTTTTGCTCTCACTCACTGAAATCTGCAATCTCATCATAAACAATACAGCAGACTAGTGTTGTCAAAAGTACCGACCGCGATACCAAATCGGTACTGAAATGTTAAAAATGTGACGCTTCGAGCGCTGTTGAGCTGTAATCGGAAACACCTCTGACTGGTCATTGTGCTCACGCGCTCGTCGGATGTGCCTGTGATTGGCTACAATGATCAATGCACGGCAGCGGTTTGAAACAACACGGAAGTGTTTGAAAAGGAGCGGGAGCGTTTGAAAGCACAAGCAGACGTCGACCAGCGGACTGGTAGGCTGATAGACAGCTACAATCAAACGCTCTGTGTGTATCTGTGCAAGCACTCAGTGAAAAGCGTCATTGATGTATTTTTACAACATGTTTGTGAAGCGCTGATCAAAGTAGCCAATCATAGACCTATTTGATGAGCGCGTGAGCACAATGGCTATTCAGAGGTGTTAACGATTCCGCTCAACAGCGCTCAAAGCGTCATATTTTTAACATTTCAGTACCGAATTGGTACAGCGGTCGGTACTTTTGACAACACTACAGCAGACATGCACGTGCAACGCATGTAGGAGATTCATTCAACATACAGTGATTGACTGTTTTTGTTCTATTTCAGCAGCGAAAATGTTTTTTTTTTTTTTAAAGATCACAGCAGAACCATAGCACATCTGATGTGACTGGCATAAATTTGGCAACTTACAAGTGATTTTTATAAAATTTACTTTTTTCTCAGTTGTTTAAAAGATTAAAGGTTTAGTTCACACAAAAATGAAAATTCTGTAATTAATTACTTAACCTCATGTCATTCGACACCCGTAAGACCTCCGTTCATCTTCGGAACACAAATGAAGATATTTGTGTTGAAATCCGATGGCTCAGAAAGGTCTTCATTGACACCAATGTCATTTCCTCTCTCAAGACCCATAAAGACACTAAAGACGTCGTTACAAAGCCCATCTCACTTCAGTGGCTCTACAATCATTTTATGAAGCGACGAGAATAGTTTTTGTGCGCAAAAAATCTAAATTACAACTTAAATAGTGATGGGCCGATTTCAAAACAAAGCATCGAACCGTTATGAATCAGCGAATCAATTCATGATTCGGTGTCAAACTGCCAAACTGCTGAAATCACCTGACTTTGGCGAGCCATCAGTGATCTTTGGCGAGCCATTTCTGAGCCATCGGATTTCAACACAAATATCTTCATTTGTGTTCTGAAGATGAACGATGTCGTATGCCTGGTTCAGTCTACACGATATTAGCCCGAATTTGACGTAAGGTGTCGTAGGGATTCGTAAAACGATAATGGACGTCGGGACGCAAGAATCGATCGTTTCATCTCGTATAGTGTGTCAAAGTATACGACAATCGAATCCGCGTCTGCGATGGTTCACGACGTCATGACAGAAAGACTAGCATGTTGAATTTTTTTGCGGTCCTTCACGACAGGTTCTGTCACGTGTGACGCTGACCAACCGGAGCACAGACAGTTTTCGTACACAGCTTTCAAACACGGCGAAACGCATGAGATGACGGAGCGGCTAACTTTAGGTGGAATTATAAAATGGAAGAAAGGTTCATGTAGTTGTGGCAATAGTATTCCTGCCTGTGCGATGTGTCATCAAAATACTACCACAACCAAATAAGAAAAATGCTGGAGAACGATAGCGGAAGCCCTTCAGGAACCCGGTGAGTAACGTTACTGGAATGTAAGCTTAATAGATGCTTTACAAATACGTTGTGGTGGCAAGCTTTTACTACTGGCTAATAACTAAATATTTAATATAAAAAGAACAAAATTTTACCTCAGGTTCTCTTTGGAGGATTGACAGCCCATAATGTCATCTTCCAGCAAGCCAGGAACATGTTCTTTGTTGGGTTTTCTTTCTATTTTTGTGCTTTTCTAAACAAAACAGCCAAAACACGCTGCTTCAGACATCGTTTGTTTACGCTCTTGTTTCTTGAAGTCAATGACATCACGCACGTCGTGACAACAAGCGATGATTGGTCGAGTAGCAACGTGTAGTCTGACAGTGTTGTCAAAAGTACCGACCGCGATACCAAATCGGTACTGAAATGTTAAAAATGTGACGCTTCGAGCGCTGTTGAGCTGTAATCGGAAACACCTCTGACTGGTCATTGTGCTCACGCGCTCGTCGGATGTGCCTGTGATTGGCTACAATGATCCATGCACGGCAGTGGTTTGAAACAACACGGAAGTGTTTGAAAAGGAGCGGGAGCGTTTGAAAGCACAAGCAGACGTCGACCAGCGGACTGGTAGGCTGATAGACAGCTACAATCAAACGCTCTGTGTGTATCTGTGCAAGCACTTGTATTTTTACAACATGTTTGTGAAGCGCTGATCAAAGTAGCCAATCATAGACCTATTTGATGAGCGCGTGAGCACAATGGCTATTCAGAGGTGTTGACGATTCCGCTCAACAGCGCTCAAAGCGTCATATTTTTAACATTTCAGTACCGATTTGGTATCGCGGTCGGTACTTTTGACAACACTAGTCTGACATGTTTCCAGTCCAGGACACAACAAGATTTTAGGAGTAAAAATCGCGTAATCTGACACAGTAACTATCTTAACAGACAAAAATATATTGTAGTCTGAACGAGGCATTACAGGTGTCAAACGACATTAGGTTAAGTAATTAATAACAGAATTTTGAACTAACCCTTAAAGGCAATTATATATATATATATTTAGACACACACACACACACACACACACAATAATTTCTTAATGTGCAAATATTTGTATGAACAAATATAGTAGTATAGCAAATGTCAATGAGCAGACTTCAAAAGAACTCTATATCCGGATATTTGCTGCTTCCAAACAACTAAGACAAACATGCAGTTGAAAGAGTTGCAGACAACAATCAAGCTCTCTTTCTAGATCCAGGACAGACATACTGTATCACAGGATTAATAGAGCGCATTAAAAGAGATGACTGATGCTTTACTTAATCCACACACTACTTTGTAACATTCACATGCTTCTCAGAGCATGTTTCTAACTTGTATGTAACAGCCTAGAAAGTACTTTCAGTTTCATCATTCCCCTTGGTTAACTATAATAAGACTAAAACTCTTAAAGAATTTGGGTAATAGAGGCTGATACTAGACGCTGAGGGGGCGAGTTCTGCCTGCAGCCATTATGTTGTGCAAACGGAGGTAGGGATGTATATGCCGAATGGTTTCAGCACTCTTCAAAGCCCCAGTCATGTCTCAGACTGTGAATAAAACATGAGGTATACACAAGGCGCACCTCACAAAGAAACCTCTCCGAGAGCCAGCGCAGATGAGGAGGGAATGCTTTTGATTTAAGCAGCATGAGCGATCCTACTTGAGTTTCCTAAAGTTCTCTTCTATTTATGCCTCAGCCTTCCACTTGTAAATTTTGATCTTGTTTTATAGGTCACACTTATTGCATATAATGCATTTGTTGCTGCACATAGCTCAGATTGAAATGATCAACAAGCCCTCTATCCTTCAAAATCCTTAGACTTAGACAACACACCCGCAGATCAATCTGTTTGCTGGCTGTCGGATGCATATTGCGCACAAATGACAAGAGCTGACTGAAAATCAGCCGTTTTCTTAACACAACGTCCAAAAGGCAGACTGCACCAGTCCGTTTGCGCTAAGATTGCCAGTTTGGTGGTATCTAATCTTTAAAAGATACTCAAAAAACTGTTTTCACATAACTGCCCCAAACCTAAATAAACTTTTGCTGGTGACTTCATTGTCCATCAAAACGCCTTCTACCAGAATAAATTGCAAACTGGAACACACTTTATGCTGACAGTCAAAAATGTGACTCTTTCCTTGACTTTTTAACCAATTGTTCATGTAGGACTAATTCATTTTCATGTCAACGTGAATAACAACAACTATGGGACAAACTGCCCAGGGATCCATTAATATCCCCTCAAGTAGGCATAGACAATTTTGCTGGGCTTAAAGTGGCCTCCAGGGAGCGGGACTGATTGTTCCACATTCAGGTGGAGTGAAGCTAAGCCTGGGCCACCTTCAGCTTCCACTCCTAAAGCACTATAGCCGAGAAACACCAGGAAACACTTTGACATTTCCTTCTTCCACCTATTATTTTGAATGCCTGCCTGTAATGCTTAATTATGTCCATTTATGTTGTGACATTCTTAAACATTAGATTGAAGGTTTAGTCTTTCCAATAAGTATTGCTTATGGGATCAATCACTCACTCACTCACTCACTCACACACTCACACACTCACACACTCACACACTCACTCACTCACTCACTCACTCACTCACTCACTCACTCACTCACTCACTCACTCACTCACTCACTCACTCACTCACACACTCACTCACTCACACACTCACTCACTCACTCACTCACTCACTCACTCACTCACTCACTCACTCACTCACTCACTCACTCACTCACTCACACACTCACACACTCACACACTCACACACTCACACACTCACTCACACACTCACTCACTCACACACTCACTCACACACTCACTCACACACACACTCACTCACACACACACTCACTCACACACTCACACACACACTCACTCACACACTCACTCACACACTCACTCACACACACTCACTCACACACTCACTCACACACTCACTCACACACTCACTCACTCACTCACTCACTCACTCACACACTCACTCACACACTCACTCACACACTCACTCACACACTCACTCACACACACACTCACAAAAAAAATAAAAAATCTTAGGATACAAGACATCGGTATCGGCAGATATGTATATACATTTGTAATGTTATCAGTATCAGCCTGATAAGAAAACATTAGCAGATATATTAATGCAGATAAATAATGGATTATAATTGTGTGCCTGGGACATGGCTTTTAATGGGTAGACTTTAGTTTTTGTAATCAGGCTCTGAAATATTATATAAAAATTTGGATTTATTGGTCATTATAGCGGTTATTGGCTTACAGATATAAAGAATTATCGATTATCATTTGGTTTTCCATCTTCTGCAAAACAGAAAAGAAGATATTTTGAAGAATATTTCAAATGTTTTTGTCCAAAAAGTTATAGTCAAAGACAAACAACACTGGAAAACCATTCAAATTAAAATATATTATTTAAAATGTACTTTAAATATCAACTTTTATGTGCATTTTTATTATAATTGTGCATTATAATAAAATACACTTAAGCGTATAGGTAAAGTGTGTAGTATTTATGAGGATCTATTGACAGAAATGCAATATAATATGCATAACTATGTTTTCAGGGGTGTATAAAGACCTTTCATAATGAACCGTTATGTTTTTATTACCTTAGAATGAGCCATTTCTATTTCCATACACCGCGGGTCTCCTTACACTGAAGTCGGCATTTTGTGCCGTCATGTTTCTATAGTAGCCCTAAACGGACAAACTGCTCTACAGAGCATTAGTCGTCTCTGGCCACGGTAGCTTCTCTATGCTCTGAAAGGGAGGGGTGAGCGGTTGCAATTCACAACCTCACCACTAGATACCGCTAAAACAGTGCACTTTTAAGTGTGTTAATAAACATAATGAACCCTCTTTAGGTAGACTACGCCTAATTGAACTTTTGTTTAATCAGCGGATTGATTCATGATTCGGATCGTGTGTCAAACTGCTGAAATCCCGTGACATTGGCGATCCGAATCATGAATCAATGCGCTGATTCAGAACCATTTGAATCTTTATTTGAGGTTTGAAAACAAACGCGGAAGAGAAGACAATGCTGAATAAAGTCGTAGTTTTGTTATTTTTGGACCAAAATGTATTTCCGACGCTTCAAGAGATTCTAATGAACTAATTGATGTCACATGTGGACTACTTTGATGATGTTTTTATTCCCTTTCTGGACATGGACAGTATAGTGTGTCTACACTTAGATACGCTCTCGGACTAAATATAAAATATCTTAAACTGTGTTCTGAAGATGAACGGAGGTCTTACGGGTGTGGAATGACATTAGGGTGAGTCATTAATGACATCAATTTCATTTTTGGGTGAACTAACCCTTTAATCCTATATTATCTTCAAGTACAGTTTTTTACAAATGTACAGTTAAGATTTGAAGTACACTACAAGTGCATATTAAATTCAATTAAGTTCCCTACTTTTTCTTCACTTCGTTGGGGAAGTACTGCATGAAACGTGCATTAAAAAAGAATATCATTGAAGATTTATATAACCTGGGTAAATTGAAAGCATTCATAATATCCCACTTTCTCTTCTCTTCCACAATCCCCTTCTGTTCCCAAGTCGTCATAACTCTGAAATTAGGAAAAACTAATTTATCCGTAAGCTCATAACACTTAATTACTGGGCAGTCCTGTGACAATCATGTTTTCAAGGCCTGTTTGACTTTGAGTAAACAAAACCAGGACATGTAGGCTATCGAATGGCTCTAACCATTTATACGTAGGCTGCACGCTTCAAATGGCTTTATGGGAAAGCCATCATTCAAGAAGGTGCTTAATAGAGCAATTTATCAAACCTTTGATAATAGAGAACAACAATGCATGGCATGGAACAAAACACGAATCCATTCATGCTGTGTTTGCGAGGTTTCATCATCCAGCAATTTCTGCTCATGTCTTTGTCAAGTTTGCTTGATAGATATCGGTGTACACTTTCAAAATCTGAAAAGGTGTTGAATGGAAAACCTGATGCCTCACTTTATGATTATGCATTTTGCACGAATACTCTTACGATACACTAGACTGGAACTGTGTCTGGACAAACAAACAAGACAGACTCTAGAGCACAAACTGTGTGTCACTAAATTTGTCAATTCCACAAAATATGTTGTCTTAACAGAGGATTTCAGACGTCGTAAAGCGCTCATCTGTGTCCATGAGTTTAGATACTGTAGAGTGGTGTCAAGCAGTGAAGTCCCAAGAGACAAATATAAGGATGGAGAACAAAGAACCAGAACTGACCCGCTGACCGCAAGTACTTCCGTCTGTTACAAAAGCTGAGGTTACAGTACAAAACACATGGTTTTTATTCTGCACTTTTATTTCTGTTCTGATCAGGGGTGGTAAGTAATCAAGTAAAAATACTTTGATACTTTACTTAAGTATTTTTTTCGGGGATCTGTACTTTACTTGAGTATATTTTATTTGCATCTACTTTTACTCTTACTCCACTACAATATTAAAGGCAAAGTTTACTTTTTACTCCAATACATTTCCCCATGCCCACTCCAAGTATTAAGTATTTATTAGTCTTGATTTCCAAACCGGTCTGGTCATTCATGGATGATCCAGTCGGGTATAGACTTGGAAAAGCTGACATGTCAGGTTTGCCACACTAACGTTAGCTCAGTGTTTCCCCAACTTTTTTATTTTGCGGCACACTATTTACTATGAAAACATCGCTAACACTTTACAATACAGGTGCACTATTATAATTCATGCCTAACTAATGCACAGATAAACAGAGTTAATGTATTACTAATGAAGAACTAAACCATTTATTAATGATTACTGCATCAGCAACTAATGAACATTCTCTATGATTAATAGATTAAGTAATATATGAATTGCTATTAATTAAATATGACATCATTAATTCCCTAATAACACGTTACATGAACTAATAATGTAAATTCATGTATTCAAAGCCATGCATTCCGACTCTCAGTTGTCTGTTTAATTAATCATTAATCATAACAATTGGCAAAATTATAGTATGACTTTACTTGTTGAGGCACATGACTATTAACTAATTGTTACGTAATATGCCATTGTGGTTATGGCTTTTGAATAAATTTTGAATTAGTTAATAGTATCTTGCTCCTCATCTGTTTTATGGAGCTAATGTTATGGAACATGTCTATTTTAAGTTTAACCCCTATACTGCGTTAAGGTGCTTCATTGTCTCGTATTAATTGCAAATCTAACAAATTCTTAATTGCAGTATAATCTTATCATTTGTTCAATTAAAGCATTGCATATCAGTCCCAAAAGATTTTATCTGCTTATTGATATTTACAGTTAATTTGAATATTTACTTTTTACTTTCGGTACTTGAGTATGTTTTAAATCTGATACTTTTGTACTTTTACTCAAGTGATGTTTGAATGGAGGACTTTCTACTTTTACTGGAGTATTTTTTTATTTAGGTATATATACTTTCACTCGAGTATAACTTTTGAGTACTTTTACCACCCCTGGTTCTGATCTATAATTGTGAAATGATGCACACATCTGTACACAGTGGCGCCGTAAAGCATTTGGAAACTTAAGCAACTATGAATAATGAATTTGACCAGATATTGAACTAAGTGGCAAATCATGTTTATCTTCTCTTTTCTGTGCCATTTTCTGCAGTTACTTTTAAACAACTGGTGTCAGTTAGTATTAATTTGATCATTTTAAACCATATAAACTTCTTTGTTAAAAGTGTGTACACTCACTGGTCATTTTATTAGGTACACCTGTTCAACCCCATATTAAAAGGATTAGTTCACTTCAAAATGACTCATCTCATCCTATATGTTCATGTCTTTTTTCTTCAGTCGAAAATAAAATGTGTTTTGCGGAAAACATTCCAGGATTTTACTCCAAATAGTGGACTATAATGCAACCAATGGGTTGAAGGTCCAAATCAATCCAGTTTCAATGGGCTTCAAATGGCCCTGCTCAATCCCAGCCGAGGAAAAGGGTCTTATCTAGTGAAATGTCTTTTGTATACTTTTTAACCTCAAATTTTATGACTATAAAATTTGATTATGGTTATAAAGTTATGATTCTTCACACAGCGTATGACGTAATCACTTGAATAGGTCACGCCCGTGATGTAGGTGGAAGTACCGACCTCATGTTCTCCTCCAACTTCAAAATCGGCCAACATCGTTGGTTTACCTTTATTTTTTGCCCTATATTACCTTTGTTTTTTAGTAGTTAAAGAAGTGACGCCTGATGACGTCATACGCAGTGAAGAATCACAACACCAAAGTCAAGCATTTGTGGTTAAAAAGTTTATACATTTGAATTTTTTCTTGAAAATGCCCAATTGTTTCGCTAGATAAGACCCTATACCCGGGCTGGGTTAATGCAGAACCCTTCGAAGCCCATTGGTTGCCAATGAAATCCATTATGTGGAGAAAATCCTGGTATGTTTTCCTCAAAAAAACTTCATTTCTTTTCGACTGAATAAAGACGTTAGAATATTGGACGACATGGGACTGAGTAAATTATTAGGAAATTTTCATTTTGAATTGAACTAATCCTTTAATCCAAATTTCTAATCAGCAAATCACATGCATGTAGACGATCTGCTGAAGTTCAAACTGAGCATCAGAATGGAGAAGAAAGGTGCTTTAAGGGACTTTGAATGTGACATGGTTGTTGGTGCCAGACAGGCTGATCTGAGTGTTTCAGAAACTGCTGATCTACTGGGATTTTCACACACGACCATCTCTAGGGTTTACAGAGAATGATCCGGAAAAGAGAAAATATCCAGTGAGCGGCAAAAATGGCTTGTTGAAGCTAGAGGTCAGAGTTGAATGGCTTGACTGGTTCGGATGATAGAAAGGCAACAGTAACTCAAATAGCTGCTCATTACAGCTGAGGTCTGTAGAAGAGCATCTCTGAACACACAATACGTCAAACCTTGAAGAAGACGAGCTACAGCAGCAGAAGACACACCGGTGTCACTCCTGTCAGCTGAGAACAGCAAACTGAGGCTACAGTTCACACAGGCTCACCAGCACTGGACAATAAAAGATTGGGAAAGCGTTGCCTGGTCTCAATTTCTGGGTCAGAATTGAGCGTAGACATCATAAAAGCATGGATCCATACTGCCTGGTATCAACGGGTAATTCTGTTAGTGGTGTAATGGTGTGTGCGATATTTTCTTAGCACACTTTGGGCCCTTTAGTACCACTTAAAGGGGGGGTGAAATGCTGTTTCATGCATACTGAGCTTTTTACACTGTTAAAGACTTGGATTCCCATCCTAAACATAGACAAAGTTTCAAAAACTAATGTTGGACGTTTGATGGAGTATTTCTGTGTCAAAAATACTCCTTCCGGTTTCTCACAAGTTTCGGCGAGTTTTTTTCGAGTATGGGTCTACTTGACGTTAATAAGAGCGGAAGGTCCTTGTATGGGCCGTACGGGCTCTTCTCCCGGTAGGGTGCGCGCGCGCGTGACTAGAGCACGGCGTAAACAGTCTCTCAGATGCAGATCCAGTCGTCCGTGAACACTTATGTGGCGCCGCGCTTCTCTTTATTCCTATGGGTGACGTCGAGCGACTTCAACGCTTCAGCACAGCATTCCGGGAAGGCAGCGCTGCATTTGAACCGATTTGAACGCAGAAATGACGGGAAGCTTCAAGGCATCGCTTCAGTCGCGTCTCAAAATGGATTTACACGCCACTGCTGTCAGGACTTTACCAAATCATACCAAAGAAGTGTGTTTTTGACGGAGCAGTGCCAGCGATAAAGCTTCGGTCCTGCTTTGGAAGCAGCCGGTGAGTTAACTTAAACTGCTTCAAATGTCTCTGCTTTTGGCTATCGTCGCATGAGTAAACATCAGTAAACGACACGATCGCGTGCTTCGTCATTCAAATGCGCTAACGGTTACTCCATTGTTGTTCTCTGTATAACGTTACAGTATTCTGACGTGCAAAACCGTTTTGCTTGCTACTTCTAAGTTCTAGTCGCATACAATAGTCCATAAACCGAATCATGTCCTCATAAACTGCGAGTAAACACACAGAAATGTGGAGAGGCCATTAAATACAGTAACTTACATACCTCAGAGACGGACGTCCTGATGTTGCCGTTTCTCCTGTTCAATTTATTTCTCCCTCAGATTTGATTCTGGATCATTATCTGTATTAGCTGAGATAGCGATGGGTTTGTCCACGCTTGAGGACGTCACCGCTTTGCGCGCTTGTCATTCTTTAGCTCCGCCCACACGATACGCCTCCAGGCGCTCTGTTTTTTCCGGAAAGACTCGGTACAGCCTATATTTCTTTTATAAATATGATAAAACTAAAGACTTTTCAGAGATATGAAGGATGCAATACTACTCTATAGGTACTCAAGATTGACATGAGATTGACTGAAACTGAGTGTTTCACCCCCCCTTTAAGCATCATTTAAACACCACAGTCTACATGAGTATTGCTGCTGACCATGTCCATCCCTTTATGACCACAGTGTATCATTTCTGATGGCTACTTTCAGCAGAATAACACCCACGTCACAAAGCTTAATCATCTTAAACATGACAGTGAGTTGACTAAAATCAAATGGCCCAAACCGTGATCAGATCTCAATCCAAAATCTGAGGAATGTTTCCAGCACATTGCTGAATCTATGCCACCAAGAAATTAAACCGGTTTAAAGGCAAAAGTGGTTCAAACGCACTACTAGCAAGGTGTAATAAAGCGGATGGCGAGTGTATATCTTTCTTAGAATTAAATTCCACGTGGACTGATATTGTAACGCAATGGCATTCAAACATTTTCCAACGTGACTTACGAGTGAAAATACTTCTTGGAGGGACTGTATGGAAATGTGCATTGTAAAAAAAAAAATCAGATGTCGGAATCACCACCTCCTTTTAAGTTATATTTTGTTTTGTTATATTTTTAAAAGACCTTTAAAAGAATCATGTGCCTGCCTGCAGGGCCCTTTTTAATTAAACAGACACCCCCATCTCTCCCTCACACACCCGCAGTAATCACATCATATCAGTGTGTTGATGTCATTCTCTGGGGAATTGGTCTGACACGTGTCCCAGTGTGTATTAGACAGATTATAAGATTTATGATGTGGGTGTAGTTAATTCAACCCGTAAAACTTACTGCTATTTGAGAAGAAATTTTGGATTCTGCCTCCGTTGAGCTGTGGCCTTTATGTTCACCATTCACTCTGCTGTATTCAGGAGGCTGCTGAGAGGCCGATCTATTGCCCTTGGTCTTCCTGTTCCCGGGGCCCTGATGGACGATGTTTAAGAGCTGCAGTGTGCTCTCGTGTTCCCGGTCCGAATTTTCCGCCTGACCACGCACATAGCGGTCCTCGCAGGTGGAGTGATGCCGCCGGCAAAGCTCTATTCTGGCACGCAAGCGCTCCACTATGGCGCTGTGGAGCTGAGGAACGGCTGATCCTCTTGAAGTGGCGATTGGTGTCATTGATCCTCCCATCCCGACGCCCAACATGGGTGCAAAACCACTCGGGGTGGCCTGGGTCGGAGCCGCCTCTCCCATGACCTTTAGTTCCCCTCTTTGTTAACCCTTTAATGGTCACAAACCAAAAAAAACAACAAAATTATTTATTCAAGTAAAAATGCATTTGATTAATCACAGAAATATTACAAAGTGAAAATAAATTTACCCAGGCATTCACATATTCTACAAAAATACGTACTAAAATGATCTAAATCTAAATAAAATGCTACTTTTCAGGAAATAGAAGAAAAAAAAAACCTGAATTTTTGCAAATAATTAACCAAGGTCAAGCTGAAATGAAATTAAGTTATTGACCAGCGAATATTGTGTCGCATCTGAGGCATTTAGTGCATCACATTACGTTTTTATCAAGTTTACTGTAGTTAATTTGGCCTAAATCTCATGTTATAAAAGATGTGCTGTGCATAAGCTATTTAAGACAGTATATTGGCTTTGACTCGACAACAATTACTGGACAAAGACACTTTCACCGCTTCTAAAATACACAAAACATTAGCCCTTATACAGTATATAGTGCTTCTTGAGTAGTGAAAATACTGTACTCATTCAAACATCCAGTTCTTTATTCACCAAATTGAATTGCAAACAAGCATAGATGTTGCAAAATGTATTTTGTGATGAAGGTATGACGTCAGAACTCAGAAGACTGATGCTGGCTTCACATGCTCCTGGAATAATCGCAAATATGAGTTTTCTTGGTAAAAATTGCACATAAACGCTCTCCTCATGACTTTGGAAGTGGGAATTATCAAATTTCCGATAGCACGTGAAGGCAGCACAATTCGCCGCTGGTTCCTTCAAGAGTTTCCCATGGCTTTTTATATATTTCTTTAGATTTGTGTGTAAAATAAGGCCTGTGATAAACAAAACCTTATTAAACTTTGACGTGTCTTATTATACTACAACGTAAATTACACACACCCATAGTGAAAACATGACTTTAGAAGCAATTACATTTTTTAAAACATGCAATTTTAATAACTATATAAGACAGCTTCTGGTGTAAGTGTGTAATTTTGTGTGTACATTGTAGAACACAATGTCAAAGTTATGGTCAAGTTATGTTTGCCAAAGGCTTTATATTACTCATCAATTTAAAATCTCGAAGGAACCAGCAGCAAATTGGACTTTTGACGTCATATTCGAGGCGGGTGGAGTTTGGTTTGACTGACAGTTTGAAGAGCCCATGGAGTTACACAGTATAGACACAAGCTGTTTGTACTAGGGCTTTGCGACATTGAAGAAAAATGCGATATGCGATATCTTGTTAAATAATGCGATATTCGATATGCGATACAATATTGCTATTAGTGTGTAAAATCTTTTTAAATTATATTTTAGCATTTAAAACTGAGAATGATATTATTTGTGTGTTTCACATTCTTTCTGGGACAAGAAAGCATCGCTGCAACTTCTGAAAGTGACCAGCCTAAAACGTACTTTTTACAATGTTGACGTAGCCTATTAAAATCATTCAGATATTGCATATTGCGATATGCATATTGCGATATGTACATTTGAGATATTTTGATATATTGCACAGCCCTAGTTTGTACTACTTTTTCTTTGGTTATAAGAATTTTCAAAACCCACAGAGACGTAAACGGTGACCAATAGTAATTTATTTCATATATATATATATATATATATATATATATATATATATATATATATATATATATATATATATATATATATTATAAATAATTGTATTAACTTATGAAGTAATCATCTTACAGAGTTTTAGCATTGAATAATAATTCCTGTATATCAGGAAATGATAGCAAGGTAATGACACTACATGTTTTTAAAACAGCATTAAAGGTGGACAGTGGACTTTCCGTCCACTGGAGGGCGCCTATTCAAAACAAATGCGTAGTTTGATGACGCATTTTGTGAGCGCAGCATCTTGGGAGATGTGGTCTTCTCATCACAGCCGGTGGAAAATAGGACACGGGCAGAAATCACGTTCATGCATGCGGTTATTAACGTTACTGTAGTGTAAAGCAGAGCAGGACCGAGTGTTGTGGAGCTGAGCACAGCTGCTGGAGCGATTGTTAAACAAATACTCGCCTTGCGAATACCGGGACTTTTATTATGACGGGACGGGACACAGTTGCCGGGCGCCTGCACTGATCCGCTCTTCCGGTTATGATTTTGAGGTAATGCAGCTCTGTTTATCGAGTCATTTAAATGTGCACTACTACATAGTGCACCTTTAAAGCCACATATATTTTGAGGTTTTTATTTATATTTTTATTTAGAGGTCGCTTATTTAATACAGGCATAGCTTGATGACACCTTGATTTCGCTGAGCTTTTATTATGGCACAGACGACTGCTTTCGCTTCTTCCACTAATGTGTATGTGAGATAACGCAGCGCTGTTCGGCTACTATGAAGTACTTGCCACTGCAGAAAGCTAGATCAATATTAGGCATGGTAAAACATGGTATTCACAGTAAATCAAGAAAATTAGATTTAAACAGTTAGACTAAATGTGTTGAGCTATACATCAATGATTTGCTTATTTAATCGATGAATGCATCCAAACAGTTGCTCACCTGTCTAAAAAAAATGCAATATATTAAAGCGTTTTTATAAGACCAGAAATCGAGGGTTACGCGGACATGATGTCACAGTCTGAGTCCTGGGTAAAATGGCTTATTTCTCTGGATTTAAACATTCTTAATGGAAACATATAAGTACACAAGTCAACAAAATATATAACTGTTCTAGTGGGACTTTTTTTGTTGTTGTCTATTTTAATCCAAAAATCTTACATGTTGTGCCTTTAATGTAACTTCAATGTGATGCTTGTGTCTGATTAAAGTTCCAAAGAGAGAACGTTATTGTGCAACTTTGTTTGAACTATTAAATATCATTTTAGTAGTGATGGGTTATTGGTTTAAGAGCAAACGTCAAAAATAAACAATTTTAAAAAAAAACTTGTTACAAAGGAAGTTTGGTGACGTTTTCAAGACATCTGGCTATGTCGTCTTATTTTGTTAAACAGCTCATATAACGTTTGCTCTATATCGTTCTTTGTACCTTACGCAAACATTTCGACGTTCTTACAGCAATGAAATGTTTGGGAAACGCTTTAGAAAGCACATTTGTTATCTGGGTATACAAACTCAATGGAAGTACGCGAAATTAGCTAGGCTACTCCTCAATATATCTATGTCACACAGACCCCCATAACAAAGTGCATAAAATAAATCCAAACGTGATTTCAGTGTCTATGCAGTAGATCTCAACATTATTAAAACACTATGCATTATTACTTTCCAGTGCACGGGGGTGTCTTGCAGCTTGCCAGGTTGCCAAAATCGCAGCGTGCGCTCATTCAACTCCATGCAAGGTGTAACAAATCCACAATGTGCAGTCGGACGGCTTACACAGCCCTGCACCAAACGCAATAAACGCAATCACGCTAATGCATCCGGCTAGTCGGTCATACCCTAGCACATTTATGGCTTTAACCAAGGGTCCCTTTCTGCTGACAAATAATAGATGCAATTTTAATCCATTTACTTGAAGACAGAAATCCGCGAACTTCGAGAGAGTTCAGGCAGTGTGCAGGCACTTTCCATCATTGTCATCTTTGACGCTGTTTATGGTTCCTTGTGGTGATTCCCAAACAAACTGAATAGAACTGGAGTTGCGGCGCGTTCTCCGCGCAGTGGATTGTCAGCAGTCCGAGCGCGTACGGGGTTAGTCCGGAGAGGCTGGCTTACCGCAGCTGACTACAGACTCTCATTGTATTGCAGATCCCTCATGCTGTAAAGACATCCTGGGATTGGTGAGCTGTCATTTTGCAGGCTCTAGTGGTGCCAGTGGGGAACTACATGAAAGCCAATGAATGCGAGCCACAGCCTGAACCATATTCATACAGACAAGCCCAAAACAAAATATAAGACATTGTGGTACAGTTTAGAGTATGTAGAACAGAATAACAACATCACCTAAAATATAGATTAAGTTAGTATTTTTTAAAATAAAAAATAAAGTATAATATTAGGGCAGTTACATAAATTTGAAAATCTTTACATTTTTGTTTTGATACGTTTTTGTGATCTTATGTTTGAAAGGGTTTCAATGTATTTTGTGAGATCATCATAAGGTAATATACGTGGGTTTCTTATGAGTAATTATTGTCTAATGAATATAAAACGTAGCCAACATAATTAAAAATATTAATAGTTTTTCAGAAAAAAAAGTGGGTTTTGAAAACAGCATAACATTTTTTGTCATGTCTATTTTAAAGTCAGTCCAAAAGAAACGGAAAAGTGCAATAGAAAGGGCGACGTGTTGCAAAAAGTTCATTTATCACAAACAGTGTGAATATATCTACGAATGGTTGCATGATAACGTATATGAACAATTTTGTAAATTATTTATTTTACTTTATTAGAAATAACATGTATGTGTTAATTTCCAAATGCTGTGCCAAGCCTTAACCAATACGAGAGAAAAATTTTTTTTTTTTTTTTTTGTTATGAAACATTTACACAGCTTATTGGGGAGACCGGCTATATTTGTTTTCATTCCAAATATAATGGTATAATTATTTTTGAAAATCAGTTTCTGTATAGACTAATTCCTTACAGTCTTGACATATAAGGTATTAACGGTTTTGTACACTTTATTTTGGTGCATGTCTAATCATCAGTGCTGGGTGTAATTTAGTAGTGTACTAAGTAATCTAATTAATGTAATCCAATTACTTTTCCCCTTATAAGGTACAATAAGGGATTATTCTAATTTTTTTCTGTAATTTATTTAGTTACTTCTGGTGTAATTGCATAGTAATATAGCCCAACACTGTTAATCATACTTTTAAAGTCCTTATATGTATTACCAGTGTTGAGCTAAGAGTAATATTAATGAACTACCCTCTCAGAAAAAAAAGTTACAAAAGCTGTCACTGGGAAAAATATGTAGGCTACCATTTGACAAGCTACCAACCTTAAGATATGCTTTAGGGATAGTTGCATTAAGCATTATTTATACGTATTACTGTAGAAACTACATGTAAGTAGAAGGAGGAAAATAAATGGTTAGGATCCAAATGTAATCCTGGTTAAACCACTAGATGGCGCTGTGCGAGTAGGCTCGTATCGCATGATATTCCTTGGGTTGTAGGAAGAATGTTCAGGAATTTTTAACTGTATTTGTACTGACAAAAGTTTTGATAGGAATCATATTGAGCCACATACGCAGTTATGTAAAAGATTAGTTAAGTTAATGAAATCCCATGATATTATTGATATCTGGAGACAATATATGAGTATGTGGCGTGCATATGTCATCATTGGTTTCAAGCATCAGTCATTTTTTCAAAGATTGTTCAATATTTGGATTTTCTGATCCCGGTCTGGTAAAATGTGAGATGTTTGTTGATTGTTTGATTGAAAACCAAAAAGTGCATTTGCCACTTTAATAATGCATTGTTGTGACAAACATTTTAAAGTTTTTGTTTTTTTGTTTTTGTTTTTATGCACATTCCATTAATTCTTCTTTTGAAACTTTACAACAGTGGTGGGAGTTTGTAAAAGCTTGAGTTAAACAATATACTCTCAACGTCACAAGAGATAACATTAGGTCAATAAGAAAGCTAGAAGATGATGTAGCTAAACTTCAAGAACTCTAAGTTGAAACTCATTTAATGTCCTTTAAAAAACTTATTTGACTGAATTGTTAGATTTAACTAGGGTGCTATAATCAATCTGTTAGGAAACAGACTAGAGAGATGGGTAAATAGAAATAAAGACAAGGCTTTATTTAACACAGCAGTCATGAAATGACGGAGGATGATATGGCAGTAGTGTCGATGCAGATAGAGATCAACAGACGGGTAAGTTTCCACACACACGTATTCAGTCACTGATGGTATGATAAACACTTTATTTTCTTTGTAGGACAAACACACGGAGCTTTGAGGGAGACAGATAACTGGAGATAGGAGACTGGGGTGAGGAGATGAACAGCAGGTAGATAGATTTCAGATGAGTAACAATCCAGGAGAACATCACCATCCACTAGGGAAGGCAAAGGAGGTACGCCACTATCACCAGGCTTTATGGAAGGGAAAGAAACAGGTGAGTGATATGGCTTGAGCTGTGAGACAGGACTGCTGGGTGAATGCAGTAGTGATTGGGAAGTCCAAGATGGAAGGATACCGGATTGATCTCCTTGGTAATTCCAATGGGGCCAATTGTACCTGGGACTCAGCTTCTTGCAACTTGGACGCAACCTGATGTTGGTTGAAAGCCATAAGCTTCTGACCCGGATGATAGTTTGGAGTGGACGATCTACAGCATGTCGTTTCTGTCTCCTTATGGCTCTTTGAATATGATGATGAGCTGAGTCCTGGACCCTGTCACTCTCCTGGAACCTGTGGTTGACCAATGGTACATTTGACGGTTTCCCCTGACCAGGGGAACAAGGGTGGTTGGTAGCAGAGTACGCACTGAAATGTAGTAAGACCTGTGGCTCGTTGACAAGAGTTTAATGCGTATTCAGACCAAGCTAGATTATGGCAGAAGGTTCGGAGGAAACTGCCTGATTTCTGGCATGAATCTTACTTCCACCCCTAAAGTAAAAAATCAAATTAAAAAAATCAACTACAGCAGGCTACATTATTTTATTCGTTATATTAAAATACCCTTTTAAAGGATATTGGTTTACTTATGCCCTTTTTGAGCTCTACTTAACTGAATCTTAAGTGTTTGAAGACATTTAAGTGGCTGTTGTGTTGACCTTTATTTAGAGACCAGGTATGGGAGAGTGGTAACGCCACCAACTTCACCAATCAGGGATAAGCTAGGAGTCCTATGATCACCCTTTTCCTCCCAGATCCCATATGAATGGTTGTCAAGGATTTTATAAAGAAAAAACTAAATGATTTTTAGGTAAGAATATAATTTTTTACTGACTATATTTAGTTTGATACAGATAAAATCATATAACTTACATGCAATTTTTTTCTCTGGCAAAATGTAATGCATTTTTAAACTGCTAATTTCAAACATTTCAAAGTTATGCTTATACAGCTAGCTAAACACTGACTGACAGGGATGGAGTAGGTTGTATTAATCATCCCCTTACATACAACTAAGAAGAGTTTTTATATATATATGTTCAGGCGGAAATGATGGAGCCGAATCATCAGGTAAACAAACTTCTCGCATGGGCACACTTCATGTTCCAGGCTGTGCAGGGGATGTGAGGACTTTTCTTCCCTTCCCACAGATAAAAAATGTCAACAGTCATAGTTGATGTTTATAATCCGATACCACAACAATTTATTACAAGATTGTTCGTTTGTTTGGTCCATTTCAAGCAAATTTCACTCAGCGTCTTAAACTGAAGAAAGTTGCAATTACAACTGTTTTCCTGCAAGCAGTAAGTAGCGATTAATCCACTTATTGACTGTTTAAACCATTTCTGATTAAATTGAAAGTTTCTTAGAGAGACCGCATTGTCTAGATAATGCAAGATGCTAATACAGTAACAATAGGAAACTTCAAGTACCATACCAAACTAAATAGTGTGTCTAATGACAAAGGGTAATATTATTTTGTATTACAAAATACAACCGTAGATTCTTTGCTTAGATCGTTCACTCGATCCTTCTAGCAAACGTCACCCTTTTCCACCATATTAGTTAAAACGACAGTCATTTGACAAGGCTATTCATTTTGTAAAAATATGAGTTATATATTTATATTTTTGAGAACTGAAGTATGGTGTTTCCTGTGATGTTTTTGCCTATTTGTATTTCAGATTAGGCTACATCACAGTCACTGCGTCCCGTCAGCCTACATTGTGACTAACATTATATAAACAGTCTCGTTGACGAAAAAAGACAAGTCTAAAATGTAGACTGAACGACACTTTAAGCAGAACATCTCAAATGGAGATTGATAATAAAATACAGCTTACTTGTTTATTGGTGTTTTCAGAGCTCGCGTTCGTGCGGTTGCCAGATTGTACATGTTTAGGTAAAACACCAGATAGTATACGTGTTCTTTTCACAAAGATCAACATTAATATTCATGACTCTTCCAATTAAGGCAAAAACAGAATATTACATCCTAGGGACAAATTATAGGGTTTTAAATGGACCTGTAAAACTGTATCTGGACAATTTTTGCCCATAAATAAGCCACATAACCTCTATGTAGATATCAGCAAACAATTTAACATACTGTTTCAACTCATTCTAGGCCACCTTAAAAAAGTGTCAAGTGTCTACAAGTCGAGTGTTCATTTAGCATACATACCCATACCGCATAAGGACGTTTGTTCTAGTAGAAAAATGATCTTACTGTTTGACTCAGGAGTGCGTGCATGTGTCTGTAGCTGTAAGTGGATTTGAGCTGTGGTCAATCACAGAAAGCGAGGCATGGTTTTGGATTGTTTCAGTTAACCTGTTTTTGAAGCATATTGCCTGGTGTGGTTGTTTTTTTGTTTGTTTTTTACAACTTACCCCAGTATATGTTACATCCTACCACAGTAGTGAGGCAGATTTGAACTAAGGCAAACCATATATTTGTGACGCGTTTGTGTAGGAAAAATATCCATATTTAAAACTTTACAAAGCATAATCTCTAACTTCCGCTAACTGTTGAACACGATTTGAGACTGGCGTTCCAGCGTATGGCATAGGAGTACAACAGTTAGCTGAAGTTTGAGATTCAAGTAGATCCCTTAGGTTAAGTAGGCTACTGTTAAAATTAGATACTCCAAGACTAAGTAGTTTTGGAATTGGTGACTTGTAACTTCGCTGTAAAATATATGTACTTCTACTTATGTATGAATTTCAGGTAGCCTACTCTTTACACCTGCTCACATAGATTTAAATTACTTGAAATAATCTGAGTGAGGCGGTGTAAAAATTAACACTCAGCTAGTACAATAATAAAATAACAAAGTCTGTAAATTGTAAATGTTTATAGTTAATATTTTGGAATAAATATAAAAATGCTAAATATAATAATAATAACAACAAAATAAACTGTAATATGAATTTACATTAGATTTAAAAATAGAGAGGATTTTCCTAAATGTTTCACAACAACACCAAGCTGCATTGATGGAAGTTGAAGTTAACAAACTTGTGATCAACACAATGACAGTGTTTAACTTTTTTAAGAAATGTCACACACACACACACACACACACACACACACACACACACACACACACACACACACACACACACACGCACACACACACGCAGGGTTCACTGTGCCTCCAAGGTGTATTCTGTTGACTGTAGATTCTCTGAAGTGGCTTCTTATTCAGCTTTAACTGGTTCTGGTGGGATTAGACTGTCATCTAAAACCTGTTATTAAACAAAAGTCACATTTACTTTAATTATTTAACTTGTTAAATCCCATTTGCAGTCCAATCTCTCAAACTGAAAAAGTTCACTTGTGCATTCGCGTGATTTTGTGCAGATATAATTTGTGTTTATTTTGTATATATCTGATTAATATAGGATGTTTCGTTGAGCTAAATAACACGCTAGCAAAGTGTTCCAGTGTACCAGTGTTTATTCAGTGCTTCAGCGTGTGCGCTCAAACAGCAATGCATGGCTAATAATAACTATGATTGGGACTGTCACATTACATAACACTGAGAACACTATTTTTATAAATCATTTTGAAATCATTGGGTCTAGTTGCCGTTTTTAGTGCATTGTTCCAGAAAGAGCATATCCACATTCTGAATAACACGCATCTGAGATGGCATTAGGGTGGGGCATTGTATTAGTTGTTACATTTGATTATATAAATAAGTGATTTAATGAATGATAAATCACATCAACTCGTTTTACAATCCTACTAGCCCTTAATTTAGACTAAAACACCTTCTCATTCATTTGGTGATGAAAATAGTGTTTTGAACGGCATTTGCACACCTTGTCATGCTGTTGCCTATAAGACACTGCTGTAAATGCATATTCCAGTGTTAAGGATAACGATTAATCGTTAATTTAAATGACGATCAATCATGGAAATCTGTGTAATTTGACATCCTAATCAGTATGTATTAATATCGCAAGATCTTGTAACAACCCAAATGTAAACAAATGAGACCTTGTTGTAAAATGTCACCTTTACTACTCACCGCAGTGTCTCAAGTTTATAATCTGCATTATTTCGTATATCAGAGAGCAGCTTCATTCCGGAGTCTGTCGGCTTATTTTTGACCAGATCCAGTTCTCTCAGATGTGAGGGGTTTGATTCCAAAGCTGAAGCCAGAGCAGCACAGCCATGATATGCGACACTGCAATCACTTAACCTGCAGAGAACAATGACACACTCCTCAGTTTGTCCTTCTGTACGTTGAAAGCCATTTACTAAAATCTCTGTTAGGTATGAGAACAGCTGATATTCATGCAATAATGTCTATATTAACAGTACAGTAAGTTAAAAGAGAAAAATTAGAAGCCTGATCATTTTTTCTCAGTCTTAAAGGTCCCGTTCTTCGCGTGTTTTCGAAGCTTTGATTATGTTTACAGTGTGCAATATAACATGAGTTCTTGTTTTGCGTGTAAAAAAAACTGTATTTTTCACACAATTTACTTATCTGTATACCGCTGTTTCCTCTGTCCTAAAAACGGCCTGATCATTTCCTTGTTCTATGAAGTCCCTCCTTCAGAAACACGTAACGAGTTCTGATTGGGCCAGCGCTTCCCGCGCTGTGATTGGACAGCAGCTTAGTGCACGTTGCACGGAAAGGTCCCGCCTCTTATCATAACGGGTAGATACGCGCGCTCAATGTTATTGCAATCTATATTGCCTTATCAATTTGAGTCGGAATCAGACCCGGAGAATATCGAAGAGGATCGATTACAACCTGCTCAGGAAAGACTTTTGCTGGATGTTTCAGAATGGTAAGCTGTCTATTCAGTAGTTTAAACTGATCATTACAAACACCAACAATCGATGGTGTCTGAATGAATTACTACACTTTTATATACTACGTTTTTCGGATTAGTTTCACAAAGCTAAACAGCATTGCACTTTGTGTCATGAGTTACATAAACTGTTAAACGGACCAACTTAAATAATAAAATACACTTACCGGTTGTGGTCCATAAACAACGCCTTCTCCAGACAAAAAGGGGAACTGCGTCATCTTTTAAGAATAATCTTTCTGCGAATCCGGCATTAAACTGATTGAGATTGAGGAAGCAGTCCTCAGCAAAATGTGCTGCACATAGTTTTAAATTGTGATTATAATTTTCCGGAACCGAGTTAACCATAAACTGTAGCCATTGATCTCGTACATCGTCCGTGAGAAGGCCAAACAAAGGTGATTTGACTCCGGGATGAAAATAACAGCGTTTCAATGGCATGGCGACAAACACACTCTACAAAAACAACGCTTCCTATTCTCGACCTGCGAGAGCAAAAGGACAACGCCCCCGAATTTGCGTGTTCTTGTGGGCGGAGGGTTCGTCAACAAACGGTTTTAGTTGTGTCATTAAAGCAGGAAGTGCAGGGGTGTAGTCCAAACCGGCCGTTCGCTGTAGGCTTTGAAAGGGAACTTCTGTTAAATAAAATATCTCGCTTGGCATTGAACTTTGAGCTTTATAATTTTACAGGTATTCTTTATGCTCTAACAGCAACATTACACACTAACTAAAGTTTGAAAGATGGAATCACAAAGAATGAGACCTTTAAGGTATCAAATATTTTGTTTCTATTATTTTTTGCATTTTTACCGCACCTTTCTTTTCAGGTTTTTGTCATGCGTCATGTGTCTTACCATAATTTTTCCAGTTTACAGTGTGGATTCTCCAGTCCTACAGAGAGTAACTTCACTCCTGAGTCTTTTATTTTATTCCAGGAGAGATTCAGTTCTCTCAGGTGTGAGGGATTTGATCTCAGAACTTGCGAGAGAGTGGCACAACATTCATCTGTGACATCACAACTGCTCAAACTGCAGAGACCAATGACAAGCATCATATATGGAGTAAATTTATTTTTAGAAACGCATAGCACCCTTAAACCATGCCACAATCACAAAAGTATGCTTTAGTTGTTCGTTTTATAAATTATATACTGTACATTACATCTACTTCTACACATGCCTGGAAATTACTTCACAAATTAGAGGACTCACTTACAGTTGGCACATTGGAACATTAGGCAAAGGGGAAACAACAAAGGTGGATATACACCTTTTTGCAAGCATTAACTATGAGTTCAGGGTCAGTGGAGTATACTCAGAAATACTAGAACTCTTGACATGCTACTGACAGTAGACTCAACAAGCTGTAGATAAACTGGACTGAAACATTTCCTCCGATTGTTATTCTTGCGTAAATGCCAAATGTGTTTCATAATAAAGATGTATTAACTGTTTTACGTGGAGAGAAAAAAATATTATGTCCGGTATTATATGAATGTGTGAGAAATGATAAGTGTTCTGGCTAGAAGGAAATAACCTTGGGTTACAGAACAAATTTGGACTATCATCCACTAACTGGTGACTTCTCCTACAGCTGATATTTATCCAATCATTTTTACACAAACAGTATGATAATTAAATAAGAAAATGAGAAAACAAGAATCACATCAATTTAAAGAATAAATGTATTACACATATTATTATTGTACATATTACTCTTCAGTTATCAATTCTATCAGTTATCATTTTTCTATGTAAATTTTGTTACATACAATTGTGTTTGTCTTATGATGTGATAAGAAAGTGAAGATGAATCTGAGGACCAGTTCTAATATAATTATTGCAGACATGATCTTACCAGAGTTTCTCCAGTTTACAGTGAATATTCTCCAGTCCTACTGAGAGTTGGTTAACTCCTGAATCCCCTAGTTTATTCCATGACAGATCCAGTTCTCTTAGGTGTGAAGGGTTTGATTTCAGTGCTGAAGCCAGAGCAGCACAACCTTCATGTGTGATTTCACAATACCTCAACCTGCAGAGAACAAAAACTCTCAGTTTATAAACATAGATAAAATGTAGGGATGCACCGAAATCAAAATTCAGGCTATACTTGACTAAAAGCCCAAACCAAAAATACCTAAAATAATAATAATTATCTTGTTTTAAATTATTTGTTGTATAATTGTATTATTATTAGACTTAAAATATATAAGCTAATAAAATAACCACACTTTTATTTAACCCCCTGGACTCGAAGAACGAGGCCACACGTTTTGCTGTATTTTTCCTCATGACAGTGTAGAACAACTTAAAATACTAATTGCTTGGAAGCTTGGAAGACATGCTTGCGAGTTTACCTTGGATTTGCCTCAGAATAAGAACGCAATTTTAAGGTAAACCATTTCTTCTCACCTATATTAGCGTTATTGATACATTAACTTCATATTGTAGGCTACAAGTTGAACAATTGTCAAACTAAAATGTGTGAATTTAACGGAAACATGTTGAAATATGAAACAGGTAGGCATAATATAATATTAAACGCATTATGATATAAAAGTAGCCAACATTACACTATTATCTAAAGATGTTTATTGGGCCTGTTTATTGGGCCTAAATGTCCCGTACATAACTGTCCCGGTTATTGACTGGTACGCTGATGTAACCATGTCTCGCTCACACCCGTCTTTTGCGCACTCAAGTTCATTATTTTAAATGTAAATGTGTGACAAGCGCGCTCAAATAGAGACTAATTCCCTGTTTCCATGAATGTCTCTTTTGCACTGTTTAAAAAAAATAAAAAATACCACTGCTCTGTGTTGTTTTCATGTGTCAACCCAAGTATACACTACCAGTCAAAGGTTTTAGATTTTCTACCGTTTTCAAAAAAGTTATTCTGCTTAACAAGGCTGCATTTATTTGATCCAAAATACAGCAAAAACAGTAATATTGTGACATGATCCATCAGAAATCATTGTAATATGCTGATTTGCTGTTCAAGAAACATTTCTTATTATTATTAATGTTGAAAACAGTTGTGTACAATTTTAAGATTTAAAATTGATAAATAGAAAGTTCAAAACAACAACATTTATCTGAAATAGAAATCTATTGAAATTAATACTTTTATTTGTAAAGATGCATTATATTGATAAAAAAACCACACTTTTTATTTCAGATAACTTTCCGTTAATCAAAGATATATCCCTCTAGGTTAAATCTTTGATTTATTAAATGATCCTGAAAAAAATAACACAACTGTTTTCAACATTCATGATAATAAGACGTTTGTTGAGCTTATATATCAAATTCTCATATTAGAAGGATTTGTGAAGGATCATGTGACACTGAAGACTGGAGTAATGATGATAAATTCAGCTTTGATCACAGGAATAAATTACGATACTTGACTTTACTATATATTCACATAGGAAATGTTTATTTTAAATTGTAATAATATTTCACAATATTACTGTTTTTACTATTTTGGATCAAATGCAAAATAATGTTTATGCATAGTTTAAAAATAAAATAAAAAAGTTAATTTATATATATATATATATATATATATTAATATATATATTAATATATATATATATATATATATATATATATATATATATATATATATATATATATGCATAAACATTATTTTTTGAAAACTATAAAGCACCTGAAAAAACAAACAAAAAAACAAACACAAATGCCAGAGCATGTCAAGCTTCTTCAGGGCCACAAATTAGCCTTAGGGTCCAGAGGGTTAAACATTGAGTTTATTTCTTAAGTCGAAAGCAAAATATGTTTTTGAAGACATGTTTTTGTTTTCGGTTTAATCACTCATGACAGCATAGTTTTCCAATGCTGGTCTGTTTGACACTAAGAGCTGATATTTGATAGAGTATTATGCTTATTGCAAGTCAAAATCTGGTTCTGTAATATTAGTTAATATACAACTCTTAAATATATTATTTTACCACAGTTTCTCCAGTTTGCAGTGAGGCTTCTCCAGTCCATCAGATAGTTGCTTTACTCCTAAGTTTCCAAGTTTATTCCCAGACAGATTCAGTTCTCTCAGTTGGGAGGTGTTTGATCTCAGAGTTGAAGCCAGAGTAACACAGCCTTCATCCGTGACATCACAGTTGTTCAACCTGTAAAGAACAATGATGCATACACAATGTCAAACTCTTCTTAGACAGTATTTTTCTAGCATTTTTTTTAACAATAAATACTATTATATCCATTGGGTTTTGATAATCAATGCTGTGAGATCATAAGTTAATTGGCATTGCTGAGATTGATTGTATTTACAACATTAAAACTTCACTCCTGAATCCTGTAATTCATTCTCATCAAGTTTCAGATCAAGCTGACAATCAGAGTTGCATTTCTATTTCAGTTAATAGACAATCTCAGGATTAAGGAAGGGGGATGAGACGCTGCATCTTGGTGTTTTGATGCTATGGGGAGCCCTCAGCTTGACAGGTGTCTGAGCATGTGTGCACACGTGCCAATCCACTGGCAGACAGCAGTTCATAACATCACAAGCGGAGCTAGTGTTATAACTTGTCACCACCTAAGCACATTCTATGTGATTTGTGCAGAGAGTAGCACAGTGGCCTCCCTAAAGCCAGTGCCCCAAGGTGAACGTATTCTGGCCAAGGAGGCTGATAGGGAGCAGCCTAAGGAAGGGAGCAAACAAAGCTTTTCTAACTTTAACAGTCAGACTGAGAGTACTGAGAGTACAACCTTCAGTAGTGCCACCATCCAAAGAGGAGCAACATTACTCCTGAAATAAAATGATAAAGGGAGGAAGACAAATTAGAGCAATGGGACATATTGTGGTTTGCCCAGAAACTCATTCACCAGCCTCTATACCCCAAGTGATCAAAGGGAAGCCTAATCCCTATTTAAAATCCAAATACATAATTAGAGAGGGTGGAAATAAAAGAAAGGGATGCTATGTGGTCCATTCTCTTAACTCATATTTGCCTAGCTCATACACTGACTAAGTAAAGGTAATCTCCAGAGATCCGTTATGGCCAGTGACCTCCAGCGCAGTGCAAAAGTGTGTAACAGGTAGGAGGGATTCCACCAGCAGCCACACAGGGCACGGACAGCCATGTACTTTCTAAAGGCAGATGACTGCGCTCTTGCCTCCTTGAAGAGTGGCTTGTTTCCTTTAGCTTGACATGCCTACAACACTGCCATTGTGTGCAGAGCAACACCAGCCTGACCCGAGACTACATACGTCTTACCTGCGAGCCGGGATGTGGTCGGACGCGTTTTTGATGGTAAGACTGGAGCCCTTAATGAGGATACCGTACCCTTTGAGAGATAGCTAGTCGACATCTCTTCTACAGGGGAAAAATTAAATACCCCTGTTCATATAATCCCTCCACATAATAATAATAATAATAATTTCTGATAATTTGAATGTTGAAAGGGAAAACTGTGTACCAAGTATAGTTTCTTCCAGGATATCTCCATCTCAGTTACCCCTTTTCCACCAAGGCAGTGCTGGTGCTAAATCAGAGCCAGAGCCTAGTTCCAAATCGCTTCTTTGTGTTTCCACACCCAAAGCACCAGCTCCGAGCCAGGAAAAGTAGTTCTTAAGTAGCACCAAAACATTGCTGGGCTAGAAGTAAAAAACGATTACTTCAGGCGCTGGGGGCGGGGTCAACAAGATGAACACAAACTTGAGATCTGACATTTTTTTAAATAGCAGCTAATGGAGCTAAAAGCTGCTGCTCGTTTGTAATCACCGTCTATACAAATTACTGCAAACTGCATGAATGCGCTGGATTCGCTGTGTTTTGATGCCGATGATTTACGATGTCGTAAAGCCATGTGAATCAATAGTAATGCAGCGTTCGCCATTGTTGATGGAAGGCTTGTTCAAGATGCATTGGCGCTGTGCAGCCCGATCGCCGAATGACATCAAAAGTACAGTGAGAGCAAACGACTCCTTATGCTTTTGAATCACTCGTGCAGTATTTATCATATGTGGGTTTGTCTGCGCAGTGGCGATGCATTAGATAATATGTGCTTGGTGTGTGTGTTTGTTTCTCGCTACCTCGCTAGCAGTAGAGTCCATGTGAATGAGCGTCACCTGCGAGCCACACCGGTCTCAAGTCCTCTCATGAGGGAGCTCTGAGGCATATAAGGATGAGCGACACTAATAAAGGACGAGAGATCACCAGACCTGGATTTTACGTTGAGTTGTGTTTATGTTTTATTATGTGTGTGTGTGTGGCAGTTGTCAGTGAGGGGCTGCCCACGTTACTTTCCTTTTGTTTGGTTAAGTCTTTCAAATGTTCGCCGGTTCTCGAAAAACGATCATAACGATTCGGTCCTCCTTCTTCCCCCCTGAACATACTGTATTACAATTTCTATGTCCAAATTACCATTACACATACACGCAACAACATGCCATTTGACCCATCGTGTCACGTCACCACCAATGCTACTTTTGTTGATGCCTCTTGTAGCCCAGTTGGAGCGAAGGTTGCAGGAGTAGCAATGGATGAAGTAAAAGTAAAGTTGGTGAGTGGAGTATATAAAAGTGTTGACAACGAGTCTATAAAGGCACTTGAGCCTGTTTTTTAGCCCATTCATGCTGTTGTGATGTTTAGAGAGGTGCAAGAAAAAAGCATTTTAATTGGAATGATTTTTTAATTGGTGTGATTTATTGCGTGCATGGATCGGGTAACGGGCCAAATATTAACGGGGCTGGGATGAACCTGTGCAGGACTCTGGTATGAAGTAAGACCTGGATCTGTTGTGGCTCTTAGTATGTGGAAAAGCAAACGGTTCTTAGAAAGCTCTCAAGTCGAACCAACTATGAACTGGCACTAGCACTGGCTTCAAACTAGCACCCGGTTCATTCTGGTGGAAAAGGGGTAAGTGTGAAGGTCCAGAAGGTAACAAAAAGCTCAAGGGGGAGGGATGATCGTGGCCCTCCAGGAGTTGCTCATCCAATCAGTTGCGAGAGACTTCCCGCTTTCTCAAGTCAAGATTCAACCTGGTCGTTGCAGGTCCACTCAGTAATTTCATGTCCTACTTCCACCACAACTAGCTCTAAAGAGCTAGATGCCACCAACAATATGCTCTCTGCTAGCTTGGAATAAACCACAGAGCAGTCTTCGGAATTCAGCAGATTGCCTGAAGGTGAGAGGACATTGACACCTCCCAAACTCCCAAACTCCTCCGCAAGCTCAACCTGTGACCACCATAAACAGAGTGTGAGCGGAGCTTTTTCACTCCGCTCCTAGGCAGATAACATAAGTTCATGCATGTCCTCTGATGTCAAAAACTTCCTGAAAATCTTGTTCTCTAATATCATGCGTCTAATAACAATATTTTGTTCTCTCAAACAAACGGCTCCTGAAAACAAAAAAGCTGATGATGTGTAACTGATAATGTGTCAGTCCGCGAGTGATGTCATGGACTTTTATCTGCCAATGGATTGGGGTTTGTGTACACATGCTCAGACACCAGTCATGCCGAGAGCTTTCCCCATAGCGTCAACAGTACACCAAGACGCTACATTGAAGTTGCACTTCAAACGGGCACTGGATATTCATAACAATCAATTAACATTTGCAATAATATATTATGTATTAACTCATGGACATTCAAAAGAATTTTGATATCTTAGGCTTTAACAAACTTAAACTTGAAATAATTATCTACAGTGTTACTTACTGAGCTGATCTGTATGCTTTGACCACAGGTAGCAGCTTTAGAAGAACTTCGTCAGCTTTCATCTGTGATCCAACAAAATCTTTGAGCTTAAACACATTCATCTCTTGCTCTGATGTCAACAACACAAAAATTAAAGCTGACCACTGTGAAGAGGACAGTTTCACTTTATCTAATGTTCCAGCTGTCACATAATGTTGAATTTGCTCCATTAGTGAACAGTCACCTAGTTCATTTAGACAGTGAAACAGATTGAGGAATTTCTCAGGAGACAGATTCTTCTTGATCTTCTGTTTAATGTACTGAACAGTTTTCTCTTTGTTATGCAAGCTGTTTCCTGTCTGTGTAAGAAGGCATTGTAAAAGAGTCTGATTACACTCCAGTGAGAAGCCAAGAAGGAAACGAAGGAAAAGGTCCAAATGTCCATTCTTACTATGTAGTGTCTTGTCCACAGCTTTCTGATGGAGATTTGATATAGATATCAGTTTCGGTTTGGTATATTTCATAAAGTTCAAACATTTGGACAAAAACTTTCCTTTGTTAATTAGATCAAACGCATTTATGTTATCTTTTATGAAGGATATGTGTCCATATAGAGCTGCAAGATGTTCTTGAATGCTCAGATGAACAAAGCAGTACACTTTCCCCTGATACAAGCCAGACTCCTCTCTGAAAATTGTGCACAATCCTGAGTACACTGATGCTTCGGTCACATCAATGCCACACTCTCTCAGGTCTTCCTCATAGAAGATCAGGTTTCCTTTCACAAGCTGCTGAAAAGCAAGCTTCCCCAGTTTGAGAATCATGTCTTCATCTTTCACTGTCTTCTCATAGTCCTTCTCATGTTTGATGTTGGTCTGAATGATCAGGAAGTGTGTGTACATTTGAGTGAGAGTCTTGGGAATCTCACCACTCTCTGCTTCACTCAGCATCTTCTTTAGAACAGTGGCTGAGATCCAGCAGAACACTGGGATGTGACACATAATAAAAAGGCTCCTTGATGACTTCAGATGTGAGATGATTCTGTTAGCCAGAGTCTGATCACTGATTATTTTCCTGAAGTATTCCTCCTTCTGTGGCTCATTGAAGCCTCGTACCTCTGTCACTCGATGGACACACTCAGAGGGGATGAGATCAGCTGCTGCTGGTCTGGTGGTGATCCAGATGAAAGCAGAGGGAAGCAGATTCCCTGCAATGAGGTTCGTCAGCAGCACGTCCAGTGAGGCTGATTCAGTCACATCACACAACCTCACATTGCTCTGAAAATCCAAAGACAGACGACACTCGTCCAGACCATCAAAGATAAATGACACTTTATATTCACTGTTGGGAATATCCAGTTCTTTTGTTTCTGTGAAAAAAATGTGAAGAAGATCTAAAAGACTGAGTTTTTGGTCATGTATCAAATTGAGCTCTCTGAAAGGAAGTGGAAATATAAGGTGGATGTCCTGATTTTCTTTCCCTTCAGCCCAGTCTAGGACGAACTTCTGCACAGAGACTGTTTTTCCAATGCCAGCAACTCCTTTTGTCAGCACAGTTCTGATGGGTTTGTCTTGTTCAGTTAAAGACCCAAAAATGTCATTGCATCTGATTGGTGTGTCCTCTATTGCTGTTCTTCTGGATTGTCTCTCAATCTGTCTTACCTCATGTTCATTACAGTCTTCACTTTCACCTTCTGTGATGTAGAGCTCAGTGTAAATCTCATTCAGAAGTTTAGGGGTTTCTTGCTTTGCGGTTCCCTCATACAGACACTGAAACTTCATTTTTAGTTTTGCTTTAACTGCATTGCAGACTTGAGATGCATTGCTATAAGTGTAACATAACAGATCATTAGTAAACATATATACAAACTGATCAGTGTATGCAGTCCAAATAAGCCTGCTTGGTAAAAATGTTTACTGGGATTTGGGAGGGGGGGATTGTTGGCTTTAATAGCCACTATTTGTGAGAATATGTCTTACTCAATGTCTCTAATGCTGATGGTCTGGTTATTTTTCCAGCTGATCTGTCCAGTTTCTATGTCTGACTCCTCCTGTGGGACTCTGAAAAACAAATATGAAATCATAAAACATATTTTTAAAGTCTTACACATTAATATTTTCATTGACTTTCATTGAAGAAGAAATGTTGTGATCAGAATCCACAGTGCAGAAACTATGACAATTTTGTGATTACCCATAAACAAGCAAGTAAGTAAGTCTAAGTAAGGTAGTCAGTGTGAAATGAGGATTTTTTTTGAGAAGGACCTGTATAAAAAATGGGTAGTGGAAAACTGCAAAAGTTTATCTCCCCTCATCTTATGAATTAGACTGACATCTAAATACCTGAGATCAGGAAGACAGCCTTTATCATTGAATTTTGGAGGACATCCCATTGACCGGTCACTCTTCATAGACACACAACTGGGTTCTGGTACCTTTTGGTTGACTGATCTAAAGAGAAATGTATTATCATATAACTGCAAAAGGTTATGTCCCCTCATCTTATGAACTAGACTGACATCTTAATACCTGAGATCAGGAAGACAGCCTTTATCATTTAATTTTGGAGGACATCCCATTGACCGGTCACTCTTCATAGACACACAACTGGGTTCTGGTACCTTTTGGTTGACTGACCTAAAGAGAAATGTATTATCATATAACTGCAAAAGGTTATGTCCCCTCCTCTTATGAACTAGACTGACATCTAAATACCTGAGATCAGGAAGACAGCCTTTATCATTGAATTTTGGAGGACATCCCATTGACCGGTCACTCTTCATAGACACACAACTGGGTTCTGGTACCTTTTGGTTGACTGACCTAAAGAGAACTGTATTATCATATAACTGCAAAAGGTTATGTCCCCTCATCTTATGAACTAGACTGACATCTTAATACCTGAGATCAGGAAGACAGCCTTTATCATTGAATTTTGGAGGACATCCCATTGACCGGTCACTCTTCATAGACACACCACTGGGTTCTGATATCTCTCGGTTGACTGACCTTAAAGAGAAAGATATTGTCCTATTTTCATAGGTCATTCAGTCATTTAAATAGCGGGGTCAGCGCATGCTGAGGCGTTCAGTGCGCAGAAGTCACAAACGTTCTGCAGAGTCAATAGCTACAGACCTCCAAACTTTGTGTGACCTTCAGATTAGCTCAAGAACAGTGCACAGAGAGCTTCAAGGAATAGGTTTCCATGGCTGAGCAGCTGCATCCAAGATTTACATCACCAAGTGCAATTCAAGGTATCTTAGCTACTTATTTAGCTCCAGTGAAAGGAACTGTTGGAGGGATAGTTCACCCAAAAATGAAAATTTGATATGTTATCTGCGCACCCCCAGGGCATCCAAGATGTAGGTGTGTTTGTTTCTTCAGTAGAACACAAATTAAGATTTTAATAAGATTAATAAAATTTAATAAGATTAGAATTAGACCCTATTGACATGCATTATACGTGCAACAGTTGGAGTTAAAAATCTTAATTTGTGTTCTACTTAAAGGGGGGGTGAAACACTCAGTTTCAGTCAATCTCATGTCAATCTTGAGTACCTATAGAGTAGTATTGCATCCTTCATATCTCCGAAAAGTCTTTAGTTTTATCATATTTATAAAAGAAATATAGGCTGTACCGAGTCTTTCCGGAAAAAAACGAGCGGCTGGAGGCGTATCGTGTGGGCGGAGCTAAAGAATGACAAGCGCGTAAAGCGGTGACGTCCTCAAGCGTGGAGAAACCCATCTATCTCAGCTAATACAGATAATGATCCACAATCAAATCTGAGGCTGAAATAAATTGAACAGGAGAAACAGCAACATCAGGACGTCCGTCTCTGTGGTATGTAAGTTACTGTATTTAGTGCCCTCTCCACATTTCTGTGTCTTTACTTGCAGTGTATGAGGACATGATTCGGTTTATGGACTATTGTATGCGACTAGACCTTAGAAGTAGCAAGCAAAACGGTTTTGCACGTCAGAATACTGTAACGTTATACAGAGAACAACAATGGAGTAACCGTTAGCGCATTTGAATGACGAAGCACGCGATCATGTAGTTTACTGATGTTTAACGTACTCATGCGACGGTAGCCAAAAGCAGAGACATTTGAAGCAGTTTAACTCACCGGCTGCTTCCAAAGCAGGACCGAACCTTTATCGCTGGGACCACTCCGTCAAAAACACACTTCTTTGGTATGATTTGGTGAAGTCCTGTGACAGCAGTGGCATGGAAATCCACTTTGAGACGCAACTGAAGCGATGCTTTGAAGCTTCCCGTCATTTCTGCGTTCAAATCGGTTCAAATGCAGCGCTGCCTTCCCGGAATGCTGTGCTGAAGCGTTGAAGTCGCTCGACGTCACCCATAGGAATAAAGTGGAGCGCGGCGCGTCATAAGTGTTCACGGACGACTGGATCTGCACCTGAGAGACTGTTTACGGCGTGCATTTCCTCTCTCGCGCTAGTCACGCGCGCGCGCACACTACCGGGAGAAGAGCCCGTACGGCCCATACAAGGACCTTCTGATCTATTAACGTCAAACCGACCCATACTCGAAAAAAAACTCGCCGAAACTTGTGAGAAACCGGAAGGAGTATTTTTGACACAGAAATACTCCATCATTACTCAATACTCCACGTCCAACATTAGTTTTTGAAACATTTGTCTATGTTTAGGATGGGAATCCAAGTCTTTAACAGTGTAAAAAGCTCAGTATGCATGAAACAGCATTTCACCCCCCTTGAAGAAACAGACTCAATACAATAGGGGTAAGTAGATAAACATCAAATTTTCATTTTTGGGTGAACTATCCCTTTAATGCTTCAGCATACCGAGACATTTTGGATCATTTCATGCTCCCAACTATGTGGGAATAGTTTAGGGATTGTTGACATGCACCTAAGATGACAATTTCAGACCCCTCCATGATTTCAAAGTGGGAGAACTGGCAAAATAGCATGGTGTTCAAATCCTTTTTTTCCTCACTGTAAGTCAAGTCCCTTTTTTGTCACAGATTGCTTCAAAACAGCATTACAGTGATAATAGGAAATTAATTTTGCTCTGGAAAAAAAAAAAATTCTAAGTTTTTGATTGATTATTTTCCGTTGCAAAAACTGATTAGTTATTTAATTTGGCGCAACTGAAACAACACCATCTTCAGCTAAAACAGAAAATCCCTCATGCATTTCAGACACCCATCCACACTAGACTGGGTTAACCTAGCTTGATCCGCCTGCAATTTGATTTCACCCAGCAGCTCAGGCTGGAAACCTGTACATTAATGTATCCTGCTTCTGTTACACATTCGCAGAAACCAATCAAAGACTGGCTTATCCACCTGGCGCGCTATTGGCGTATTTAACATGTTGACGGATAGAGAAACAATGAATGATTGGTTGATCATCCCTCTTGTGGTCAGATTGGTTGAAGGACTATCCAATTTTGTACAGGGTCAATACATTACGCTCGTTGATCACACCTCTTGTGCAGCAGAAAATACAGAGCAGACTCCCCAGACCAATATTCAATCATAAAATATTGAGCTTGGTTTGGTGATAGCCAGACAACATCCGCATGTGACATGTTCACCCTGCTAAGAGAAAAGCGCTTATATGACGCAATTGACAGGCGACTCGCTCAAACGCTATGCTGACACGTCCCGGTTCATTGGTTAAAATAGCAATTTTCTCACAATTTACAAAAAGTTGGAAACATTTGGGATATTGTAGGTACTCAACTGAACAAAATATATAACACTGGCCTAGTGGTTTTTGGATATTTTACTGCAAAAATACTACATAGGGCACCTCTAACTACTTTGTACTTGCATAGAAAAAATAACTAATTTTGCATTGCCAAACCCTTTTGCTGCTATTGAGGTGGAAAATACAGGTAAGTTTAAGGACAGGTTTGGTGGTATAGGTAGGTTTATGGGTGGGTTAAGGTGTAAGGGAAGGCTCAATAGTGTAAATATAGATATAATTACAAGCAAGTATTTAAAAAATATATACATATATAAGTACAATGTATGTACATAGTAAGGGCATTGTATCAAATTATTACATTTAAATACAGTTAGTCCACACCTAATATTAAGTCTATCTATCTATCTATCTATCTATCTATCTATCTATCTATCTATCTATCTATCTATCTATCTATCTATCTATCTATCTATCTATCTATCTATCTATCTATCTATCTATCTATCTATCTATCTATCTATCTATCTATCCGAATATAGTTCAGCTGGCAAACCATTAAGGTACGTTCACACCGAACACAAATAGAGCGCCTGGAGCGAATCGAATGATTTCCATGTTAAGTCAATGGAAAGGCGTGTTGACGCGCGTCTCAAGGTCCTGCGGCGCAGTAGACGCGTTTGGCAGTGTGCGATGGATGTGATTCTGCCTCATTCGCGCGCCCAGTTCGCGTAATGTGTTTCGTGTATTCATGCATTTGAAGTAGGGCTGTAACGATATGCGATATGAAATCGAAATCGCAATACGCAGGTCCACGAACCTGTATCGCGATGTGAGAAGGCAGAATCGCGACACACCCCTTCCAACTCCCAGAATTATCCTTCCTGTCCAGGTCCAACTTTTAAGTTGCCAACTTTTAGTATGGCAACATTTCAGCTACCCGGTGGAGAACAAGGATGGCAATCGTGTAGTTGACAAGACCCAGACAATTTGCCGTAAGTGTTTCAAGAAGCTTCCCCAACCGGCTGGCAACGTGGTGTGAGCGTGGCGTTTCTGTTGCGTGTCATCCGCGGGGCGGCTGCGTGCCGTTTTCTCTTTCTTTGCACACCAGAAGCGTGTCTGACGCGGCGCTTCTGTTGGTATTGATGTACAGGAGGCCCTATACTTCATGTTAAATATATATTGCCTATTGGTACCGCAAAGAAAACGTCGGCAGTAGCCTATTGACCATACAGATATATGGTATTGATGGCAAAATAGGCTACAGAATACTGTACAGAATAAAACTGTTTTATCCCCCCCATATCGAGGTTTGTATCGTACCGTGGGTCAAAAATCGTGATACGAACCGAATCGTGGGTTTGGTGTATCGTTACAGCCCTAATTTGAAGGGAATTCGCATCTGAAGCCCAAGTTGTAAAATCTGAACCTTGGCATCAATTAACCGTGTTAATCTGGAGCCTGTTTGTTGCTGTCACGTGGTAAAGTGACGTGATGAGAAACCTGCAGAATTTACAAAATACTGTTTTGCCACTAGATGTAGTTTTAATGCTTTTCAGTTTATAATGTAGTTGTTTAAAGCTAAAATATGTCATTTATTTATAAAGAGAGCGCCTATTTAAAAAAAACATTCTTGCGTTTCTGTAATATTCTGTATAAGGCGGTTTTGTTGCGTAGTGACGTAAGTATGAAGCACAAGAGCGTTTGCTGGGCCTGGTGACTATAAAAGCTTCTCTTTGACTAACAAATAAGTTTTCAGCTCTGAAACTTGAGGATAATCTTATATTACCATGACTCAAGGGAAAGCTGATTCCTCAATTCATCTCCTCTTTAAGTAACCTCAAAGTTTGTGGAACATGCCAAATAGTATACCTTCAGGTAAGTTATACCTTTAGAGTCTTCATAGCGCTCTGAGACAACATTATCTGGAAATTCAGCCCAGACCATTTAAGCATCCTTTAATTTAAACATAACCCTTATAAATCCAGAGTTCAAGCTCTGATCTGTACGAAGATGTTTTGTAATGTATGTTTGTTGGTATTACGGCTTTATGACAAATTGCCATTTATTGTAAAATTTATAAAACCTCATTAAGATCTTTTAATGGTGACAAATGTTGACTATACCTGATTCCTGAAGACTCCATCTCTAAATGTTTGTTTTTTATCTGCGTAGGTTATCATTCCATCCTCATGAAGGACTCCAAAAAACAACTGCACATATAAAAAGCCACAAAATGATTACTGAAAATTAAATATGGACAGACAAAGAACCTGAGTGTGTTCTGTTTGGATAAACTCGTGGGAGTTGCAGTTGCAGTATTTATCTATTCGAAACAAGTTTTTTTTTTTTTTAACAAAATATTGTTTACAAAGTCAAAGTTTACATTTTGGAACATTTATGTTTATAAATGCCTAGTAATATCAAGGATACGCTATTTCAAACATTCAAACGTAAATTTACATTATTGAAGACACATTAACAAATTATAGCCATGTCAGTAGTCTATACTATGGGTAGATGACAAATAAGGGTGAAACAGCATTTTTTTAAACAAAGTTCTAAATTGCTTGTGAATTGTATGAATTTGTAAAGTTCAAATACTGTTGTTTTTGAAACTGTTAGAGGTTAGCACATTTTTTTCTCATTATGTAATTTATTAAGCTTTTCTTACAGCTCCAGGCAAAATTTGTCCTGCGGTGTGACATGACATTACTATAAAATTCAAATATTGAAAATGTTTTAATTTCAAATACAAATCAGGTATGTTTTAAGTTTAACAAGTATTCTTAAAGAATGATCATTAAAATTCTGCATATATTTTTTTTTCACAGCTGTTTTTCGATTATATTCTTTGCTGGTACCATCTTTTACCACTCACTCCAGTAGAAATATTGTGTAAAATTAGAAATAATATTTGAAAATGATTTTTTCTTTTTTCTACCACATCTTTTCTTCCCTTCGCCTCTCTATTAATGTGCTTGGACACAGAGCTCTGGGATCGGCCAGCCTCTTTTGCAATGACCTTTTGTGTCTTACTCTCCTTGTGCAAGTTGTCATTGATCATCTTTTGGACAACTGTCAAGTCAGCCGTCTTCCCCATGATTGTGTAGCCTACAGAACTAGACTGAGAGACCATTTAAAGGCCTTTGCAGGTGTTTTGAGTTAATTAGCTGATTAGAGTGTGGCAACCAGGTGTCTTCAATATTAAACCTTTTCACAATATTCAAATCTTCTGAGATACTGAATTTGCGATTTTCCTTAGTAGTCAGTTATAATCATCAAAATTAAAAGAAATAAACATTTGAAATATATCAGTATGTGAGTAATGAATTAAAATAATATGCAAGTCTCACCTTTTTAATGGAATTATTGAAATAAATTTTTGATGATATTCTATATGACCAGCACCTGTATATTTATGTTTAATATATGTATAATATATGTATATTGTATATAATATTTACAATATGTGTTTAATATATATAGAGACGGAGATATATTTATATTTATGTATAATTTTGTAAACATAACAGACGAAAACTCTAGCTAGACATCTGACTTAATAATGTCACGCTACAGGACGGGCTGTTACACCACAGGACTTGTTCATTTTGAGTCATTTCTATACAAGACTGATCTTAGGCCTCACAGTAACTGAATAAGTTCATTGTTTTAAACCTGAATATGTTTCTTTTATTTTAAATATTTTTCTTTTTTCTTATACTAGATCAGTCACACCACAGGACTATGAAAAATTGACATATTCATGGTCTGACAGAAATGATGAAATTTATCATATTAATAAGAGATTAAAATTCAATTTTTAACCTCTTTAGCACATCCAAACATCTGGGGGATTTCCTGGTAGGGGGCTTGACTAAATTACCCCTATGGCTGTCCATGTAACTGCCAGTACAAAAATCTAATATCCTATGTCACACTGCAGGACAGCATTTGTGTTTCAAAACTAAACGTACTGTAAATATTATTTTAGTACTTTTTAGCATTATGAAAACTTAAGTTAATTAAGTAAATACATACAAAATAATGCCAAGGCATTTATTAGCTGCTCCAAGCATATCTGCTTTATTTTACTAATAATTACATTTGATGAATCATAAATGTTACAGTCACACCGCAGGACATTTTGCTATTCACCTTGAAAAACACCAAAACATTTTATGTCCCAAAATCATAATATTGAAATAAAATCATGATCTATGCCCCACTGGCATGTGTTGTTTTAGTTGAAAATACAGTTCAGTAAACATTTACACTTAATTACAGAAAAAACATGCGTCACATCATCTGCCCGCAGATTTTTAGTGCAAAAGCACTGATGCTTGATTCACTGCAAAGTCTAGGTTGTACTCTACTTAATATATTGAAAATGAAAACATAGTAGACTTTTTAAATGAGCTAAATGCATTCAAACTGCAGATGGCAAACACACAGGACTGAGTAGGCTAAAATAAATTTTAAACACCGCCGTAATACTTACCTTATATTTGGTCGTATTTGTAGCCAAATTTTTGCAAAAGCTTTCAATAACGTTAGGCAACAATAAACAATACTGCATTCATTGTTGCTCTTTATTTGGTGTGCAAGCATTTTTTACTGCCTACAATTAAAATAACAAAAAGACACATTTCGAAAGTAACAGGACAGAAGACCGTTGCCTGCAACCCTGCAACCTTTGCAGAAAGCGCCACGACAGAGGAAAGCGGTGTCGATGTAAACAGGAAGAGGTATTTTCGCGTCACACTATCCCATTTAAGAGCAGACGGTGACGGTGAGTTTATGATCATGAAGGTTCCTGACTCATAAAGTATGGGGAACATAACAGTCCCGTGTAAATCCCCCGAGTCCCGTCATGTATTATTCCCTATACTGTAGCAGAAACAGAAATTATGTATCACAGGCAATTACGCGAACAGCTAGTTTTTTTTCCTCTTATCGTTGGCGATTAACCCCGAAAGACCCAGCTAGGCTATATCCTAATAAAAAAATAAAATAAAAAAATAAAAACACCTTTTACATTTTCTTGTAGGAGGCCTATAGGTGAATATATGATGTATAATTATTATAACTAATATCAGTTTGTATATTTGTTAAATTGGTGCCTCATGGCATGGGCTCTCTGACTTTATGACCAGGTCAAAAATAAAATGGCAAATTATGTCATCAATCCCATTAAAGAAATGTGGTAAACTGGCAATCATTGGTGACTCAGGAAAAATAATAGTGCACACATTCTAAACACCATGTTCCGAATGACACCTGAAAAATTCAATGTACAGTATAAGAAAACACACACACACACACACACGCACGCACACACACCCGCACACATATAAATAAAATATATATAAAATATATTCAACTTTTCTGGTTAAAACTGTGCTGGATCTTTTCTAGAATAAAACAAGGTAGTATATTGCTCATACTCAGTTATAAGATGATTGGTGAATTAAGCCACTACACAATGATCATGTTCTTATCATCAAGCGGCCAAAGGCATCTGATTGTGTTTTCTCTGCTTTTCTTGCCATATTAAACCCAGATACAGCAGTGAGAGAAACACTAACATTAAAAAGTCGCCAAACTGCCCAACTAAAGAAAACACTAATCACCATAATGGTGACATATAACAACTCTATTAATTCTCAATAAGAGCCCTCACCTATTACCAGTTCACCTTTTGTGGTTTCCTTTTCACTTTTATTTTACCTCCATCTTATTTTTTTTTTTTTTGTGTGTGTGTGTGTGTGTGTGTGTGTGTGTGTGTGTGTGTGTGTGTGTGTGTGTGTGTGTGTGTGTGTGTGTGTGTGTGTGTGTGTGTGTGTCAATTGCAGACATCAAAATCAAGATTTGTTTATATTACAAAATTATTACAAAATACAATAAATTTGGCCAGTGATATCATTGGACACTTTTTCTTTGTACTTTTGTCAGTTTAATAAAGGATAAAGAGAAATAAATAAAAATCACAGATTCGTTATTTCATTAGATTTTACAAAACATCTCTGGATTTTTAGAAGCGAAGTACACATGCGTGTTCATCATACATTTATACTGTAATATCTATGTGGACAGCAATATGCATTGATCCAGATTACTTTATTTGAATGTTTCCTTGATTTAACATGACACTGAGAAACGCATAAAATAAATGCAGGAACCTATGAATCGGCTTTTTGAACCAGTACTTTGAGCCGAACTGACTGAACCGGTTTGTGGAAATGAATCGCGTTGCATCACTAATGCAGGTAAGAAGATGATAGGAGAATAATAATACAAATGACAGTGACAGTTTTGCACCAAGTAACCAACACGTTCTAAGAATTGTTCTAATGTGTATACTTTCTTTGATGGTTTGCTGATGCCTTGTTGAAGTGTTTTTATAAAATGTTGTTCACATTTTCTTGCTGGTCAGAGAGGTTACATCATTTCAGTTGCAAATGTCCATGCTGTGCACACGAGTTGTTCTGCCTCCTTAAGAGGCTGTGTAGTTTTTAAGGGACATTTGCAGTCATAAATATTTGGTTATGGTTTGTTTTTGATATTCTGTTAAGTTTCGGTTTTGCCTGCCGCAATTGTATAGGTTTTATGAGAGGACTTTTATTATGACGTGTGTTCAGGAGCAACACACGGTGAATAGCAGGAAATAACAAGCTCATGGCGCAGTGAACGCTCAACATACGTTTGTGATTCAGCTGATTCATTCCTCCTTCTAAACATTGTGGAAATCATTGGCTGTAAGTTTATCTAAATAATATATATGTCTGTAATATATTGTAGGAGTTAAAACGTGATAATCAAAGATGTTTGTTATTGCGGATTGGCGCTAGAGTGCTGTAACGTTATGCTAATGAGTCAGCAATCTTTCTCTATCTACATTTACTTGTTACATTGTTAAGTATGATGCCATTTTGATTATTAATACGTTTTCTGTATTTCTTTTATTTCATTCACAGTTTTACTCGGTTCAATGGCCGACGTTTACCCCTGTAAACTGCACTAAATGTTGTGATCATTAAAGGAGCAAGACGCTCATATCCTGGCTCTTGAACAGAGTTTGGCTTGCTGTTTATCTATGTTCACGCAAGAAAGCAAACACATAGAGAGAACAGTACAGTAAAAAGCCAATAATCAGCGTGTACAGGAGGAACATACAGTAATCATGGAAACTGAAGTGAGTGGAGGGAAAGAAAAGGCATCTTCAGAGGTCAGTTCTAAGCGCTCTTCATCTTCCTCTAAGTGTACAGTTGCTAGCGCCGCCGCTAAAGCTAGAGCCTCTGCAGAAGCTGCACGTGCCAAGATGGCGTTTGCAAAAAGACAGCTTGAAATGAAGAAGGAGAAAGCCAGGCTGGAACAGGAAAGAGCAATGGTGGAAGCGAGTCTAGAAGCGTTGGAAATCGAAAAGGAAGCTGCCGCTGCTCTTGCAGAAGCTGAAGCGTTAGAGGCAGCAGCAATGGAACGTGACGACAATCGCAGTGAAAAGAACACACTTTCGTCACATGTTATTTCAATGAGAACAGAAGAATATGTAAAACACCAGACTCAGATGAGCTCTGATTTTTCTACCTTACCTCTGAATAACGCTTTGTCTTCCTGTTTAAAGGAATCAACTCCACTTTTGATAGACAAGTCGCAGAGCATGAGCGCAGCATACAACGGTGACACAGAAATAGCTCAGCAGCAGAGCATATTCTTTGATAAAGAACATCTTCAGAGCACAAGATATCCAGATTCACTGTACAATCTGCCTCGTTCCATACTGAATACTACATCTAAGGCATCGGCATGTCAAGATCCTGCTTCACAGAGGTACGCAGTCCATTCAGATACACAACATTTCTCTCAAAGTCAAGCCGTGCCTATGTTAGACTTTGCTAGATTCGTGGCCCGTAGAGAGCTAGTCACCACTGGACTTACCAAGTTTGACGATAACCCAGAGAACTTCAGAGCCTGGGAGTCTTCATTTGTTAATGCTATGCAAGACTTGCAGCTCTCAGCCAGTGAAGAATTAGACTTATTAGTCAAGTGGCTGGGAAAGGAGTCGTCAGATCATGTGAGAAGGATTCGAGCTGTGTATGTTACTAATCCACAAGCTGCTCTTCAACTCTCTTGGATGCGACTACAAGAATGTTATGCCACTCCAGAAGTGATAGAAAGTGCTTTATTCAAGCGGCTGGATAACTTTCCACGTCTATCTCCAAAAGACAACGCGAAACTCAGGGAGCTCGCAGACCTGCTCATGGAGCTGCTTGCAGCGAAAGGAGATTCATACTTACCTGGGTTAACTTATCTCGATACCCCTCGCGGTATTAATCCCATAGTGGAGAAGTTACCAACAAGTTTGCAGGAAAAATGGCTGTTCACTGGCTCACGCTTCAAGGAAGAGAACAAGGTTAGTTTTCCCCCATTCTCGTTTTTCACTAATTTCATCTGCAGTGAAGCTAAAGCCAGGAATGATCCTAGTTTTAAACTCTCAAACAGTAGCCATACAGTCATCAGAAACGAAAAACCTTTCTTCAAACATGGTGCTAGCAGAGTTCCTGTGTCAGTGCACAAGACAGATGTGTCTGCAAATGACGAGTCGGATTCAACAAATGTGAATGAGACTATTAAGGGAGACTTGAAATACTGCCCTATTCACAACAAATCACATCCTCTGTCAAAATGCAGAGCCTTCAGGAAAAGGACATTGATGGAACGCAAGACCCTCCTGAAAGAACACAAAAGATGTTTCAGGTGTTGCTCTCCGAAGCATGTAGCCAGAGATTGTCGCACGACCCTGAAATGCAGTGAGTGTGATTCTGACAGACATTGCACAGTTATGCATCCTGACATAGCTCCACCCCTCTCAACACCTCTGATGCAAGATCCAGACACAGAACAGCAGGACAACGCTACCCCAGAGGTAACTTCAAGGTGCACAGAAGTTTGTGGAGAAAATGCTTCAATGCGATCCTGTGCAAAAATGTGCTTGGTGCGTGTATTTCCTCAAGGGCAGCGAGAACGAGCTATCAAGATGTACGTCATCATCGATGATCAGAGCAACCGCTCACTGGCCAAAGGAGAGTTCTTCCGTCTGTTTGGAATCCAGAGTAACCCCTCTCCATATTTGTTGAGAACATGTGCTGGTTCCATAGAAATGTCTGGAAGAAAAGCTCTCGGCTTTCAAATAGAGACGCTGAATGGTAAGACGTGTCTTGATCTCCCACCATTAATAGAGTGTAACGAGATAATGAGCAGCAGATCTGAAATCCCCACTCCAGAGGTTGCCTTTGCTCATCCACACTTAAAACCTGTGGCACAGTTCATCCCTAAGCTAGATCCTGATGCTCAGATCTTAATATTGCTGGGAAGAGATATGATCCGTGTACACAAAGTGAGACAACAAATCAACGGGCCTCACAATGCACCCTTTGCACAGCGGTTGGATTTAGGCTGGGTGATTGTAGGTGATGTCTGCATTGACAAAGCCCATAAGTTGATGGTGAGAGTCTTTAAAACTAACATCCTGGAGAACGGCCGCCCATCTCTTCTCACTCCATGTCAGAGTCACATCAAAGTGAAAGAGAAATTGTGCTATGGCGGGGAGCAAAAGTCTGTCATTTTTCCGCCTTCATACAATCACGCTACTCATTGCATGCAAGCAGAAGACGAACTGGGACTCAAGCTATTTGAGAGAACCAAAAATGATAACAGACCTGCCATGTCCTTTGAGGATGAGAGCTTCTTGAAGATCATGGAAACAGAGTTCCACCAAGATGAACAGAAAAACTGGGTCGCTCCTTTGCCATTCAGGTCACCCAGACCATTACTCCCAAATAATCGGGAACAAGCATTGTCTCGCCTTAATTCCTTGCGTTGCACACTGAGTAGGAACCCTGAGATGAAGGAACAATTTTCTGCCTTTATGGAGAAGCTCTTTCAGAACCATCACGCGGAAATAGCACCCCCTATCCACGAGAATGAAGAGTGTTTGTACTTACCCATCTTCGGAGTTTATCATCCGCATAAACCGGGGCAGATACGGGTGGTTTTTGATTCCAGCGCGCAACACCAAGGTATTTCTCTGAACAATGTGCTCCTCTCAGGCCCTGACCTAAACAACTCCCTGTTAGGTGTGCTGCTACGGTTCAGGAAAGATCTTGTTGCGATTATGGCGGACATCCAACAAATGTTCTATGGTTTCCTGGTGAAAGAAGATCATAGAAACTATTTGAGATTCCTCTGGTACAGAGACAGTGACTTGAGCAAGGAAGTGGTAGAATACCGTATGAGGGTACATGTTTTTGGGAACAGCCCTTCTCCGGCAGTGGCCATATACGGTCTGCGGTTAGCTGCACAACAAGGTGAGCAAGAGTACGGAACTGACACTTCGCACTTTGTCAATAGGCATTTCTATGTCGACGACGGTCTCATATCCTTTCCCACAGAAGCCGAAGCAATTGACCTGCTCAAGCGCACTCAAGAATCGCTTTCTAAGTCAAATGTCAAGCTCCACAAAATAGCCTCGAACAGTATTGAGGTGATGCAAGCTTTCCCACCAGAAGACCTGGCCTCTGACCTCCAAGATCTGAATTTTGGGAATGAGAATTGGCCCACACAAAGAAGCCTGGGTTTATACTGGAACATTAAAACAGATACCTTCACCTTCAAAGTCGCAACTAATGACCAGCCCTACACTCACCGTGGAGTGCTCTCCACTGTGAACAGCCTTTTCGACCCCTTGGGCTTGGTGGCACCAGTGACGATCCAAGGTAGAGCGCTGGTACGTGAGCTGACTAAAGAGATACATGACTGGGACACTGTTCTTCCTGAAGAGAAAAGAAACAAGTGGGAAGAATGGAGAACCTCACTTCAGAAGCTAAGTAACCTTCAGATCACACGCACATACTTACATTATTCACTCTCTAACACTGCATACACTGAGTTGTGTGTCTTTTCGGATGCCTCGAACTGGGCCATTGGGGCAGTGGCTTACATACGAGCTCTGACTGATGAAGGCGAGGTCAAAGTGGGATTTGTGCTGGGCAAGGCAAAGCTGTCACCTCGTCCTGAGCCTTCCATCCCTCGTCTAGAGCTTTGTGGAGCGGTGCTGGCTGTAGAGATGGCTGAATATATCCTTGACGAACTAGACTACAAGCCGAATGCAGTGACATTCTACTGTGACAGCAAAGTAGTCCTAGGATATATCTACAACGAGTCCAGACGCTTCTTTGTTTATGTGCACAACCGTGTTCAGCGGATACGGCAGTCGACTTCTCCAGATCAGTGGAATTACGTGCCTACAGACCAAAATCCAGCTGATCTAGCGACAAGATCTGTGGTTGCGTCACAACTTAGCAACACTACATGGTTCACAGGACCCAGGTTCCTCTACAAACCACCCCAAGTGCAAGAGTGTGAGTCCTTTGGACTAGTGAATCCAGAGTCGGACACAGAAATCAGACCTTGTGTGACCAGCTTCGCTACACAAGTTGAAAGAAGCCTCTTCTCAGAACGGTTTCAGCGCTTTTCTACCTGGGAATCTTTGTTAAGATCTGTTTCCTTTTTGATTCACCAAGCACGTTCTCACACGTCAAGGCCCATCAGCACATCCCATGGATGCAAAGGATGGCATCAGTGCAACGGAATACGCACACCTGTAGAGCAGACAGCAGCAAAGAGACTAATACTTCTACACATCCAAAAAGACCTGTATCAAGAGGAGTATGCTGCTCTGCAGAGTAATGAGCAAGTTTCCAGTTCAAGTGTGCTGCGGAATCTTGACCCCTACATATACGACGGTCTCTTGAGGGTTGGTGGACGTCTCAGACACGCCCCTCTTGAATCAGAAGTAAAGAATCCAATCATCCTCCCAAAACAAAACCATGTTACCAAACTGTTGGTGAATTATTACCATTCAAAAGTGCACCATCAAGGCCGACAGTTCACAGAAGGAGCAATCCGATCGGCTGGTTTGTGGATTGTAGGAGGGAAAAGATTGATAAACTCCATTCTTCATCGTTGTGTGACATGCCGCAGACTCAGAGGAAAGCTGGAAGTCCAGAAGATGGCAGATCTTCCTCCTGAGCGCCTCAGTACATCTCCTCCATTTACTTACGTGGGGTTAGATGTTTTTGGTCCATGGACAGTGGTCACTAGACGCACCAGAGGAGGTGTAGCCGCAAACAAAAGGTGGGCTATACTCTTTACGTGTATGAGTATAAGAGCTGTACACATAGAAGTAATAGAGTCTATGAACACTGCCAGTTGCATCAACGCTTTGCGAAGATTTTTTGCTTTGAGGGGACCGGCAAAACAGCTCAGATCAGACCGAGGAACCAACTTCATCGGAGCTAGCCAAGAACTGAACATGCAGCCAACAAAAGAAAACCAGACGAGTCTTCTGAAATACCTCCATGAGACTGGCTGTACATGGGAATTCAATCCTCCACACGCTTCCCACATGGGGGGAGCATGGGAACGCATGATCGGTGTGACTCGCAGGATTCTAGATGGTATGTTGTTGGAGAAGAAACATGCTCATTTGACTCATGAGGTACTTTGCACACTGATGGCAGAGGTGTCCGCAATCATAAATGCTAGACCTTTGGTTCCTGTCTCGTCAGATCCCTATTCTCCATGCATACTCACTCCAACAATGCTTTTAACCCAAAAGACGGGAGTGTCTGTCCCATTTGAGAACTACACTGAAACAGATCTCCTAAGGTGTCAGTGGAGACTAGTACAAGCATTGGCCAACGAGTTCTGGAGCCGATGGCGAAAAGAGTACATCAGTACACTCCAACCTCGACGCAAGTGGCACGAAACTCACAGAAACTTGCACGCTGGAGATGTTGTGCTGTTGAAACAAGCTCAGTCCCCAAGAAATGACTGGCCTTTGGGCTTAATCACATCCGTCTTCCCGAGCAGTGACGGAAAGGTCCGCAAGGTAGAGGTTAAAACAACCTCAAGTGGTAATGTGAAGACATTCTTACGACCTATTTCTGATGTGATCTTACTGCTAGCTAAAGAGGACTAAGTAAGAGTAAGACAGACTGTTATAGTGGCATAAATCATGCCAAGCGGGGAGTGTTCTGCCTCCTTAAGAGGCTGTGTAGTTTTTAAGGGACATTTGCAGTCATAAATATTTGGTTATGGTTTGTTTTTGATATTCTGTTAAGTTTCGGTTTTGCCTGCCGCAATTGTATAGGTTTTATGAGAGGACTTTTATTATGACGTGTGTTCAGGAGCAACACACGGTGAATAGCAGGAAATAACAAGCTCATGGCGCAGTGAACGCTCAACATACGTTTGTGATTCAGCTGATTCATTCCTCCTTCTAAACATTGTGGAAATCATTGGCTGTAAGTTTATCTAAATAATATATATGTCTGTAATATATTGTAGGAGTTAAAACGTGATAATCAAAGATGTTTGTTATTGCGGATTGGCGCTAGAGTGCTGTAACGTTATGCTAATGAGTCAGCAATCTTTCTCTATCTACATTTACTTGTTACATTGTTAAGTATGATGCCATTTTGATTATTAATACGTTTTCTGTATTTCTTTTATTTCATTCACAGTTTTACTCGGTTCAATGGCCGACGTTTACCCCTGTAAACTGCACTAAATGTTGTGATCATTAAAGGAGCAAGACGCTCATATCCTGGCTCTTGAACAGAGTTTGGCTTGCTGTTTATCTATGTTCACGCAAGAAAGCAAACACATAGAGAGAACAGTACACGAGTGATGTGTACACAGGATTAGCCTGTTGAAGTACTAACCGATATGTGCAAAATATACATAATGCAGGATATATATAGAAAAGTGAACATGATACAACGTTCATTTGAGGGCATGTATACACAATGGCACTTAAAAATCACATAAAAAAACCCACATTGCATTAGTTATTTGCCATATGTTGTTAGTTAATATCGGCGAAATTCACTATTCGTCTGTGTATCACTATTCGTTCTGGTTGTAGCACGGAGAGCTAGTGTCAGTGTAGTGGCTGTAGGGATCCCTCCAGTTGAGAATTTGAAAGCAGATCCAGCAGAAATATTGCTTACAGGCGGAGCAGGTCATCTTGTTACAGCCCATTGTTTTCTTTAAAAAAAGAAAGAAAAAAAAGGTTTAGGAATATGTAGGATAACTAATGGAAGTTTCCATATTTCAAGCAGTATTGTTAGATGTTTTGAACTATTATTTTGTAAACTCTTTTATTAACTAAATTGCCATTTGATGGTGGTTGATTGTTTTTCTTTTCACTGAGACACTTTTTGACACATTTTTGAGCCAAATGGATTAGATTGCAGCTCCCAGAAGACCAAAAATTTCCATATTTTTACATTTGATATGTGGCAAGCAGTAAGTGTCATCTGCACAACGCATCGGCCTTGTATTTCATAGAGGAGCTATATGAGCATAAAAAGAGGAGTGACGACAGTGAAGGATGAGAGAGAGGACAAGGCCTGGATATTTACGTTATGTTTTGTTTGAGAGTGTGCTGTAGTCATATGTCTGTGGGGCCACTGCTTTTACTTTAGTTTTGTGCTTGTTTAAATGTCCCGTTCTTCGCGTGTTTTCGAAGCTTTGATTGTGTTTACAGTGTGCAATATAACATGAGTTCATGTTTTGCGTGTAAAAAAACAGTATTTTCCACACAATTTACTTATCTGTACAGCACTGTTTCCTCTGTCCTAAAAACGGCCTGATGATTTTCTTGTTCTATGAAGTCCCTCCTTCAGAAACACGTAACGAGTTCTGATTGGGCCAGCGCTTCCCGTGTTGTGATTGGACAGCAGCTTAGCGCACTTTGCCCGGAAAGGTCCCGCCTCTTACCATAACGGGGAGATGCAAGTGCTGAATGCGTGCTCTTCTCCACGTGGGGGAGAAACAAGACCACGCCCCCTATTTTGCGTGTACTTGTGGGCGGGGGGTTAGTCAACAAATGGTTCTAGTGATGTCATTACATCCCTGCACTTCCTGCTGTAGTCCAAACCGGCCATTCGCTGTAGGCTTTGAAAGGGAACTTCTGTTAAATAAAATATCTCGCTTGGCATTGAACTTTGAGCTTTATAATTTTACAGGTATTATTTATGCTCTAACAGCAACATTACACACTAAACTAAAGTTTGAAAGATGGAATCGCGAAGAACGGGACCTTTAACGTTTGCCAGTTCCTGCCTCCTCCTTCCCTTAACTGACTTATCATGACTGAGCATTACATAATAATTATGCCTTTAAAGCATTCCCTTAAACGCAAGCAAGAGCTCGTAGGGCAGCAAAGAATTCTGGGAAATGTTGTCTTTAATCCCCATGAGACAAAAATACATTTTCTGTCTTTTCTCAGTCTAGAAAGCACTAAATTCAAAAATAATTTCACATTTCTACTACATTAAAGACCCAGTTTAAATACAGATTCTTCTTCCCATCGCTGAAGTACCCCTTTAAATATGAGGCCTGTTTTTTAAGGATATCACCTTTAGGACCACAAAAGTAAAATGTCTGTTTGCTGTCATGAGGTAGTATTTTCTGACCTGTATGTTAGCGCCACAGGAAGGGCACTGTTTAGAGTTTTCCTGCACCCAGTCTTCACTTAAAGAGTCCTCCATTGCTCTTTGAATTCGCTCCTTTTCATAATTCATTTCAAGTTGTTCCTTCTCCTTTTCACTTGCAGCGAGGTACTCATCCCTTATCCTGCGAAGCTCACCTAATAGAAATGCAACGCAAAAGAGAATAACGCTTGTGTGTGTGTGTGTGTGTGTGAGATATATATATATATATATATATATATATATATATATATATATATATATATATATATTGATATATATAGATAATATATATATGTATATACATATACATACATACATACATACATACATATATACATACATATCATATGTATAGATATAGACATCTCATAAACTTTTGTTAACATTTACTTTAAATAAAATACTTTTGGTGTATATTGAACTTTTCAATAAAAGCAAGATAACATTCATAATAATGATGTAGGTATGAATATCACTGATGCATTGAACAGATGTTGTTAAATATTATAGTAGTATAATATTTTACAGACTAATTACACAGTCCACTTGTCTGGCTATCACCAGACCAAGCTCTATCTTTAAAGGCTGAAAATTGGTCTGTGGAGTTTGCTCTGTATTTTCTGCTGCACAAGAGGCGTGATCAACGAGCATAATTCAAAAGGACTCTGTACGCATTTGGATAGTCCTTCAACCAATCAGACCAACAATCAATCATCGTGTTAAACCCTCCAATAGCGCACCAGGTGGATAAGCCGGTTTGTGATTGGTTACTGCAAATTTCTAACAGAAGCAGGATTTTACAAAAAAGACAAATTTACAGACTGACAGTCTAACAGTCCACAGCTCCTCCTTCAAGCTCTTGTCATTTCAAGACTGGACTAGAGCAATCATGCTCTACAGTGACCAGCCTTTATTTACATAAACAGATGACTTCAAGTTTTTTGGAAACACCATTTTGAGTTTTCTGAGTATTTTCTGCATTCTGTCGCATAATTTTTTCCTGTTTATTTATGCATTTCTTTATTTACATAGGCCTAATTGTTCCAGCAAACTGTTGCATAAGAGAAATGTCACAAGGTTTTTTTTTTTTTTTTTTTCACATTGACTTTGCAATATTTATAAAATGTTAGAATTGTAATAATGAAAAATGAGTATGCCTAAATGTAGGTAAGGAATACAAAAGCCCCGACACGCAGTGGATAAATACAGTAGAAAGATTAGAAGAAAATTAGCCCATCAAAGCCAGCAAGAAGCTTTCTCTTCCCGATTCAAGAGAGGGTTTATTCGTTTTAATTTGTTCCCATTAAAGTTAATGTCATTAGCCTATAAATAATTAATGAAATTAAAGGGATAGTTCCCTTTAAAATGAAAATTCTGTCATCCTTTACTCACCCTCAAGTTGTTTCTAACCTGTATGAATTTCGTTCTTCAGCTGAACACAAGGGAAGATATTTTGAAGAATGTCAGTTACCAAACAGTTAACTAGAGCCATTGACTTCCATAATAGGAAAAACAAATACTATGGAAGTCAATGGCTCTAGTTAACTGTTTGGTAACTGACATTCTTCAGACTATCTTCCCTTGTGTTCACCTGAAGAAAGAAATTCATACACTTTAGCTCAAAACTAAGCCACCACACTATAAAACTCATGGCTCCTAGCATGCATTGTTGCATTAAGTATGTCACCATTGTTGAGACTCCTATGCTGATTCTTGATATCTATTTGCATATAAAACTTTTTCCCCCCTAGAATCATCATTATTCATCATCATTAGGCTCTGTCATTCAGAAACACTGCTTCTCCTATCACTGCTATGCGGATGACACTCAACTCTACTTCTCATTTCAACCAGATGATCTTACAGTCAGTGTTCGTATCGCTGCCTGTCTGACAGACATTTCTGGCTGGATGAAGGAGCATCACCTTTAACTTTAATCTTGCAAAGACAGAATTACTTGTTGTCTCAACCAACCCAGCATCTTATCAAAATATCTCCATTCAGCTTGGTTCATCAACCATAACTCCATCTAGGACAGCCAGGTTGATGACCATTTAAACTTCACTGACCACATTACTGCAACAGCCCGGTCCAGCAGATTTGCTTTATACAACATTAGAAAGATTAGACCCTTCCTATCAGAACAGGCTGCACAACTCCTGGTTTAAGCTCTTGTTCTCTCCAGACTGGACTATTGTAATGCTCTTCTGGTTGGGCTTCCAGCATGCACTATCAAACCCTTGCAGCTGATCCAGAATGCAGCGGCGAGAGTGGTCTTTAATGAGCCGAAGAGAGCTCATGTCACGCCTCCCTTCATCAGACTGCACTGGTTGCCAATGGCTGCTCGCATCAAATTCAAGGCGCTGATGCTCGCCTGCAAGGCAACCACAGGCTCTGCACCAATATACCTAAACTCGCTTGTTCAGACTTACACACCCTCCAGAAGCTTGCGTTCTGCGAGTGAGCGACGCCTCGTGATGCGATTCCAAAGAGGCATGAAATCGCTCTCGCGGACATTTTCCTGGACCGTTCCCACCTAGTGGAATGACCTGCCGATCTCAGTTTGTGCAGCCGAGTCTGTAGCCATTTTCAAAAAACATCTTAAGACACATCTTTTCCAACTTAACCGCATTATTCAATGTGTTGACGTAATTTCCCCTGAAACGGCTTCAACTGTTAGCAGCTCCTCCCCTTTTTTGAAACAGCCAATAGCGTTTCGTTAATATACAGTTTGACTAGAGCGCAAGAGCGGACCTTCTCTGTTTGGTAAAGCCAGTTTCCTCTAACACTGTTTATCATCATAATCTCCTTCATATCGCTTTGGAAAACAGCATTCTGTGCAGAATTCAAATGGGACGATATGTTTGTTGTCTGCGCGGACTCGCGCATATGATCCGCACTGCGCTCTCATGTCTGTAGTCTAAATTTAGACCAGAGCCGTAGGGGTGTGTGCGCTGAGGCGGTGCGTGAAACTAATGTGAAAACAGACTTTATTCGCCTCAAATGAAAGCATATTTACACTAAATCGTTTCCCATCACATATATAGTGTGCTATGTGCCTTTCACCATGTAGAAATTAGTAAATGTGTGTTAACAACTCCTGACCGAATTCAGACATAGCTTCGGCAGTGTAGGGGGCGGGCTTTAGATTCTAGAGAGCATTTTGATTGGACAGAAGATTTGACGAGAAAGTGAAGTCTGCGATGATGTCACCAAAATCTGAGATTTGTTTTAACGGAAGTGGGAGACTGTACATTTTGAATGCTTATATCTCCTAAATGCAAATTTTGGAACATACCAGCTTATTCATAACTTTAAGGCTAACACAGTCATACTAAAAGCTAAAAAACTTAAATTTTGATTTCAGTGGACCATTAACTATCCAATTAAATGTTCTATTTGTTTGTTTGAGGAAAAACATTTTTTGTTTGTGTACTGTTCTTCATTAACTGAGACTTCTTACAGCACTTGCAGGTTGTTGCCCTTGTTTGTTTCGTTGCTTCTATTGCTTCGAAGTCGCTTTGGATAAAAGTGTCTGCTAAATGATTAAATGTAATCGACGGAACATCCTCAATAAACCCGTCTCCTGGGTGATACCAAGAAATTTAGAATATTCCGATCTAATGTGATTTCTGAAGATTGCTAGCCTGACAAGCCAGACCCACATCAAGATGTTTGGTCTGGAAACTCACCATAGACAGGGCTCAATCCGAGGGGCGGATAAACGATTGTCTTTCAAACTCCCTCTGCACACGATAGGATAGCGCTATCACCAACCAGAGCAACCAAACAGAGCTCGCTGATAGATTAAACATTCGCCGTATCCGGTCGGCTAAAACTCTGAACACATCTTCCCTTTTTAAGAATGACTTCAGTGCCGCTCTTTGTTCTTTTCTCAGAGAAAACCTTAACTCCAAGTCTTCCAGAGTTGCGGTCAAAGCTGATTCGAAAGACCGCCGCCGTTCGCCAGTTTCTGTGTTAACTAGAAGCACGCAAACGCAACTCGGCCGTCGTCATTATGGCCCCGCCTGCCGACTCTATACACGACGTGATTGGGCCGTCCAGATTTTGAGGAACACAGCTCAGTATGGTATTGAGAGTTGCTAGACAACACTTGCGGGCAAATTAAATTTGCTGCTGCTAGGGTGCGTCTAGATTTCTAGGCTAGAAGATTGACAGAATAATGATCATACACTGTTTGTTAATAGGCCAGAGGAGAACTGGCACCCCGACTGAGTCTGGTTTCTCCCAAGGTTTATTTTTCTCCATCATGCCCTGCTGGAGATTTGGTTCCTTGGCTTGCTCAGTTGGGGACACTTAATCATGATCAAAGTTATTTAACTAAATATACAATAAAAAATTAATTAATTGGGTTATTAATTCATTTTATTTAAATTAATTGTATAAACTATAATACTGATCTGCCAACATTGTCGCTATATGATAAAAGAAAATAAGCTGATAACATCACTGTTTTCTATAGAACAGCTGTACAGCCAAATCAAATTTTGTTGCAGTATTGTCCTGTTTAACACTGTGAAGCTGCTTTGAAACAATCGGCATTGTAAAAGCACTATATAAATAAAGTTGATTGATTGATTGATTGATTGATTGATAAATCGGCCATTGTGTACTATGAATATTGTTGGCTTTGTGAGAAATTTATTCCTCTATTGATGCTCTGTATAAAAGTGTCTGCTAACTGCATACATTTAGATCACTATATAAAACTAATTGATCAACTGTCTTTGTGTTTATGATTGCCACTCCACTGTGATCTTACGTTCTTTGCAGAGAGATGGGCCATGGTATGTTCGCTTGCAGAGGGTGCAGAAGACGAACTGGCATGAGGGGCAGATGCCCATGTTGGCATCAGGCTCGATCATCACAGCCATGCAGCAACTCATGTTTGGACAATAAACAACATCTGGCATTAGGTTCAGACTCGACTGCAGAAGGAGGCGATCATAGCGGGCAAATTCATCTTCGCCCACGAGAAGCTTCACCTATAGTAGAATAGTAGGCATTAGTTTTTTCTTAAACAGCTGTAGAAACAGCTATAGTCCGTAATAGTCAAAGCCTTTTCATAGCTCATACTAATGTTCAAGAAAAAAGTACCTGTGCAGGAGAAGCCATGGACATACACTCAGGCTCAGGGCAGGTAAGGGACTGGACTTGGCCATCTCTAATCTGGACCTGAAAGTATTCCTTCACGCAGGCCTTGCAGAAGACATGCTGGCACTCCTTGAAGAGCAAAGAGTTGGAACCAAGATTCTCAGAGAAGCAGATTCCACAGCAAAAAAACTTGCCATCAAACACCTTCTGTTTCTGAGCTTCATTAAAATCCAGCAGCTGGGTAAGTATATCTGTGTGAGGGTCAAATTCTTGAACCGCTCTTTGGTCCAACTCTTGCACTTTACTCTTTTCTACAGCAGTGTCTACTGCTTGGTTCTGACCAGATTCATATTGAGGCTGCCCACCAATGGTTTGGATCTCGAGTGGAGATTGGATGTTCAGAAATTCAAGAGTTTCTTCTTTTAGAAACTGGATCCAGGTAAAAAGAACCACATTGCCCCTGTTCTCTTCCCACAGTTCGTCCAGTCTCTTGCAAAGTGCGGTGATCTTTTAGACATTAAATAACTTATTAATTGAACAGAGATTATTTATCTTCAGAGCTATGTCATTATCATTAGGACAAATCAGGTCCAAAAATAAAAGTAATTCCATAAATATAAATTATTTAATTATTTAATGTTACCATTTAAATACACTAGCTCAGATGCTAAAATACAAACCTGGACTCTTGAAAGCCATTTGGAGCTTAGAGTAAAGACTGGAGCTGATGATGAAGGGTAGTCTGTAGGTAGTTCAAAACTCAGAACCAAGGGGGGTAGAAAGGACATTGCACACTCTATGCATGCCTCCCCTATGAAAAATATGCACAACACATAAAGACTATGGAGAATAGATGCATTAGAGCTCCAAAATTAATTGAATTAATTAAATAAAAATTGTACTATATAATCAAATAAATATAGTTATATTTTTTATCTTACACGAGTTACAATTTAAAAAGTCAGAATTGTGAGATATAAACTCGCAGTTGAAAAAAACAAATCATACCACTCTTTTGAACAGTTTGAATGCAAATAATTTTTTTTACAGTTTGGGGGGGAGGGGGGCATCATTGTTGAGTGTGAGAACTGTATCATGTTTATCATGATCGTTTACAGTAGCTTATAATAGTTTAACATACAATATTATTTAAAAAAAAAAATCAAAATCCTGCATAAAATCTTACCCCTGACTAGCAGTCTGAAGTTGGGAGGAAGCTCAAGGCACAGATGGATCTTGCCACTCTGTTTTGATTCTGTCCTGTGAAACTCCTCTTCATCATATATGCTCGCTAGAGCCAGCAGTTCATCTGTTTGTGCTTCCTGGTTGGCTGACATTTGAAAACTCTTGAGATCTATATGAAAACAAGTATAGTAAAACTTCTCCAATGGATTGATAGACTGCTATCTGCCAAAGTGATGCATGACAGTGCAAAAACAGGGACTCTGGAATACCTACTGCAGGTGTGCCCAATACTGTTCATGGAGATCTATAGTTCAGATCCAAACCTTATCAAACACATCTGTCTGTATCAAGTGCTCCTTATTTAAGTTACTCACCCCAAGGCCATCAAAATAATACCCTTATTTGTTTACTGGAGCCATGTGGACCCCTTTGAAGCTGCCTAAATATGGATTTTGGATGATCAAAAATGGTCTACATTGGGCACCGCTCACTTGCATTAGTTTAAACTCAGTCCTAGAGGGGCATTGTCCTGTAGGGTTTTGATCCTGGCTTACAGGACTGCCACTGGAAAAGTAATGCTGAAAACAGCTTGTGGTATGTGTAGGAATGAGATCCCCCGTAAGACAGTGCAAGCTCAGCCATTATCGCGAAATAAACACTCAGCTCTCGTCTCCTATGGGGAAATGCGCTGCAAATAATTTCGCTGTAGCGATTAAAGACGATAGAGAACTCGTTGAAAGAAAGGAGCCGAGATGAATTAACGGCCACATTTCTTAAAGTAACAAAGAAGTTATAGTAGAAGATTTTATTATTGAAATGAATGTAAAATAAGCTGTATTGAAGACACTATTAGATGTATGCTGAGGTTGCGTTTGCCCTGTATTAAGTTTGTGTGGACGTTGACAACGTGCTCTAAAATGACATGCAGAAGATGCATGATTGACAGAAAAAGAACTTGGAATGTGGTGACGTGAGCCAGGAAACCAACTGGAAAACTAGCTGAAGGTTGTTACCATTTTGGGAAAGCAGCTTTGTATATATGCTAGGTAGACCAAAAGAACAGGAGTTGTCTCCTGCAGGAGAGTCTCGGCTTTGTTGATGTGAATAAAGCCTTTCTGAAATCAAATGATCTTTGAGAAATTATTTTTGCAAGAAGAAAATTTCCAACATTAGCTACATTAATTTGGTGGTCTGAAGTGGATGGAGGAAGTAAAGATAATAAGGCAGATAAATCCACATCCGCAACTGATAGAATTTGGGTCCTTTGCTACTTGTGCTCGCTTTGGCCTTCTGGAGGAAGAAGTCGATTTGGGAAAAAGGGAGGAAAATTGAAGCGACACATACAGTGTGTATAACTGTGCTTTAGTTATTTTCAGAGAGAAATGAACCTCTGCGCTGATGAGCGCTAAGGCTTAAGACTCTCCATTTCTCTGTCGCTGGAATTGTTGGATGGGCCGAGGCATAAGAAGATGCTGGAGTTGCTGGTCGGTGTCTTGTTGGAAGAGGTGAAGGTAATCCTCTGCGTCATGGAGAACGGGAAGCTGCCCGAATGGGCTGATGTCCAAGTATCGGCTACGGGGATTGAGAAATGGCATCCGGTGGAGCATGGGAGCTCATGACATCTGCATGAGGTGAAGATTCCTGGGAGATGAGGGTCTCATCGGCAGAAGGGTAGAGCTGGATTTCTGACATTTGCAGACAAGACTGGCAGACCAAATGCTGGAAAACTGTCAATGAACTTGGGTGAGTTGACTGGGTAGGGTATTTATGTAGTCCTTCATTTGTGCTGATTGGGTAGTCATGTTGATTGCTGATTGCTGACAGCTGGTTTGAATGACATGATGATTGGATAGATTATTTGAACATCCTCTCGAACTTTGTTAATAAAAACATCATTTATTGTACTATGTTGTACATTTTTGTGTCCATTGCAGTCCTGGGTTAAGAAAATATGACGTAACATTGCAAACTGCAAATGGCTTATTCTGAGACACTGCTTATGATTTATTGGGGTTAAAAAAAGGAGTGTCTGGATTTGTACCAATATCCTATAGGGTGGTTGTGTACACACACTTATATTCAAATCCCATGTAAAAGTAAATTTTGCATAATCCTTTAACACTTACCTGTATGGGCAGTTGGGGCAGTGCCCCACCAACATTTATAATCTTAAAAAATATAGAACACTTTATAAAATTAATCATTCCTAAATTATGTGTTTAACATTATTTAATACAAAAAAAATCTGATTTTCTAAACTGTTTTATGTCATAACGTGATATGGATATGTATTGGAAATTTAACACATGGCATTGTACGGCAGGTTGGCTCTGTAAAGTACTATGGGTGGCAGAGGGAGCTGCTGCCCTCAAGCTCAATGGCACCCCATATTTTTCCAAAGTAAATATGTGGTGAAAAATGGAAATGCACAGTGCCCTAACCGAGAACCATATGGGCCAGACTGATATATATATATATATATATATATATATATATATATATATATATAAAAATATATATATATATATATATATATATATATGTATATATATATATATATATATATATATATATATATATATATATATATATATATATATATATATATATATATATATATATTTTTTTTTTTTTTTTTTTTTTTTTTTCTGGAGTAGATTGATAAATCATCAACATTATACTCTTTACTTTTGGAAGTGATCAATCACTAGAAAATGTTCAATTGGAGACCTGCATTTTTTTTTTTTTTTTTTACAGTGTATACATAGTAATTACATGTAATTTATACTTTAATTTGACAGATACATATTTGCACAAAAACATATATCCATATTTAAAACTTTATAAAGTAGACCCTTGAAGTCTACCATTGTAACCCATGGTGGTTAAGTGTTTTACAGCCACCTCAAGATAGCGCCAGACAGTCAACGACGTTAAAATATAAGTAGTACTGGTCAAGATAACTCATAGTCCGCGAATGACCAATCAGAATGTGTGTGTGTGTGTGTGTGTGTGTGTGTGTGTGTGTGTGTGTGTGTGTGTGTGTGTGTGTGTGTGTGTGTGTGTGTGTGTGTGTGTGTGTGTGTGAGCCTGTTTATGTGGTTTATGAGGACACAAATTTGTATAACTACATGGGTATTACACTGGTATTACTCTATAAATGTGGTTTATGAGGACATATCAAATGTCCCCATAATTCAAATGGCCTTAAAAACATACTAAATGATGTTTTTTTGAGAAAGTAAAAATGCAGAATGTTTCCTGTGATGGGTAGGTTTAGGGGCAGGGGCAGTGTAGGGGGATAGAAAATACGGTTTGTATGATATAAAATCCATTATGCCTATGGAGAGTCCCTGTAAACCACATAGACCAACATGTGTGTGTGTGTATGTGTGTGTGTGTGTGTGTGTGTGTGTGTGTAAGTGAGTGAGTGAGTGAGTGAGTGAGTGAGTGAGTGAGTGATTATATTTGCACACTTTATACAGAAATTTACCATGGTGAACATATTTAGAGAGTTTGTGAACCCTGCAAGTGTTCAGTCATTAAATGTAAAATTATAATACTAGCAGTTAGTCATACAGTATAGCTTACAATATGACCCATAATCTGCCCCACATAAATGTATAATCAGGAGCCGCTTATATGTTAACACAACTCAGTTTGTAACATGACAACGTTTTAACGCAGAGGGAAACATTTTCAGATGGTCCCTTAATATCACGCGCATCCTTATATTCACTTGTTTCACATCGCCTAATAGCAGCTTTGGCTTTGGGTCTTTTTTTATTTTATTTTTACCATTGCCTGGTAAGAGATGTTGCCAAATATAATACTAGGCTTTCCTAAAAGCTAGCACATTGTAAGGGGCAAACTCAACTTTAGGCTATAGCCTAACTAGAGAAAATAAATGACACGTAATAACACGTCTAATTACGTCAGCAACTGCTTTAACAGTTAGTCAGTTCACTCTCTTTATTCTGAATGATCGGCCAAGAAAATTAATAGCTTCTAAAGTGCTTAGTATTCTTATTTCTTACCTCTTTCTTTTTCTTCTGCTTAGTTTCTGGCAAACCGGCACATCGTGTGTTCCGCCCACAGTCTATTCCGCCACTACTGGGTGTGATTCCCTGGTCGATGCAGAGCTTTGCTTGGTCTTAAAGCCTTCGATTTACACATATTTCTCTCTCTCTGTCTGTGGTTACGCAAAACTTCACAATAAATGAAGCTAAAGATAACATGCCCCATACAGAGTGCGCACTTTGCACGGGTGAAGTCATGAAAGTATGATGAGAACGCAATAAAAAACACTGAAGAAAAATATTCATCTCAGTGTGTGTGCGTGTGTGTGTGTTTGTGTGTGACCCCCCCTTTCCGTGTTTTAAACAGATTTAAAGGTTCTTGACTACGCCACCTGGTGGCTCTCACACCAGGATATACCTTACACCTTAACTGCTAAATACATGATCTAAGGCAAACAGATTCGAAGTACACGTGAGATGAACCAGACAGAGACGTGTTCTCAAAAAAACAATAACAACTTTATTATATAATGGTATAATCACAGAAAGCCATACCGTCATACCACAGACATATTACTGGCACGAGAGACTAGACCTGGTATTAGCTGTAACGAGGGACAATATGATTACCATTTAAACTGGAGAATACAGAGTCACTGGCAAGGCAGGTTACCCGTCCGATACATGCGTGACATCCACCAACCGTGCTCTGGAACCTAGGGCCCACGATCACACACACACACACACACACACACACACACACACGATTCAAACAATATTGTGAAGTGCAGTTTACCACTACAATACGGGGTGCAGTGTGTGGGGCGGAACCAGGAACCTCCCCTGTGAGCAGCTACACTAGTACTCTGGAAAAAAGAAAAGGAAGTTATCACTAGCAGAGTGGACAGGATTCTCGTACTAGAACAGCCAATACCACATCAGTCAAACAGCAGTAGACAGAGGCTACAGCAAAAAACACAATAAAGAAAAAGAAATAAAACTTAATTCAGGCAAGGCAAAACAGCAGGAGCAATCTGCCTGCAGATACAAAACCATTAAAATTAGTACTTGATATAAACATGCAATAATAGTCGCGTAGTATCTCAACAATTTCATAAAACATTTTCTTTTACCTCAATTTTAACATATGAACTGCCACAATGGAAAAACAGCCCGTTGCTCCAGTTTTCACAACCCTACATAAATTATTGCACACAGCATACTCATTACATACATTTATATTAAGAGTTGGCAATAAAACAAAGTCATACAATATGGCAGGGCAACACAATTAGACTCATTTTACATGTGTTCAAAAGCTTTTAGTCCTAACACACTGGATCTCATCATAACACAATAAACACTTTTTTTTTACCTTCTTGATAATTCTGCTTAGTTGTGGCATGTGCTTTGTCCAGGACCTTTAGTAATACACAGCACCATTACCCGGAAGCATCTATCAGTAACGTTAAAGGTGGGTACTTTGCCCCAGACCTGTGTGCAAATATGCTCATTAAAATGCATACATCTCAACAATAACACCCACATTATGGTTAACAATGAATTGCACAATACCTTCTTGATGCCACTAAATTGTGGTAAAGCTACCCGGAGTGCGCTTTGCCCAAGACCTTCGGCAATACACAGCGCGATTACCCGGAAGTGTCTGGCAATCAGTCAAGCACCTTTGTGACTCCGGAGAACCACATACCCGAGCAGCAACAGGGCTAAAGAATGTATCCATACACCAGAGACTATGTCCAAGCCCAACAGGCAGACGACTTTATAGAAACTGGCCCAAACGCAAATGAGTTGTTTAGCCACTCGCAGCTAGTTGGGTGACGTCAGGGGGTTACCGTAGCTGCGGAGGGACAAACTTCAAACAGAACGCGATTTCTCCACCGGTTACACTCTACCCCGCCGATTTGTTATCGGCGTCCCGCCGATTAGCTCAATAGCTCATAACTCTACCTTCCTTTACTAAAAACAGTAAAAAAAAGTAAACAAAATGCAAGGGGGTAACCTAATACCAAGGACGGAAAACGGTTGTCACTTTACTGCTAGACCCAAGTACTTGAGAATCAGTAGCCCCATCTGCCCTACTCACCACCGGCCCTGGGAGATGATGTAGGTTGGCATGTCTTCCTGCAGTAGTCCGAGCTGTTCTCCGGGGGGCCACTGAGCCAGCTGGTGTCTCGTCCATGATGGGGGCGACCCGCTGGGAGTCAGGCAAAACCAGCATGGGGACATCCACTGGAAGAGTTGTGGCAGGCTGGATAGGTGGAACCTCTTCCCAAGAGCGGAGAAGAACCCATTGGCCAGGGCTGTCACCATCGGCTAACTGTCTTGCCTCCTCCTGCAGTCCCACAGGCCTATTGGATGTTTGTGGGTCCTGGGCCAAGTGGACCGGTTTTAGCATAGTTCGATGTACTTGTCGTACTTTGCTTAGGTCCTGTGCTGGAGCCACAGAATATACTACCCCACCAGATGGGGGTGCACGGATGATCTGATGTATTGTGGTGCCCCAGGCATCTTGGATCTTTGACCGGCCCCTCGTTGTATGGTCTCTGATGTAGACATGCTGTCCTTCTGCCAGTGGCTCACTCCGGCTTTTCTGGTCATGCCGTTCTTTTCTCTTGGAGGCAGCAGCTTGCATTCGCTCCTTGGCATTCTGGAAAGCCACATTAAGGCGCCGCTGGTGCTCTCGAACCCATTCACACACATGCCCATGTCCAGGCTCACGTACCCTGCCAAGCAGGAAGTCCACCGGTAACTGGGGGTCTTGCCCAAACATCAGGTAATATGGTGAGTCGCCAGTTGTCTGATGAGCAGCAGTGTTGTAACTAAACACTAATTGGGGTAGGTACTCTGGCCAGCGCTGCTTCGCGTCTACGGGCAAAGTACGGAGCAGATCGTGCATCGTGCGGTTGAAACGCTCACACTGGCCGTTGCCCTGAGGGTGGTAAGGGGTGGTCCGGGTTTTCTGGATCCCGTACAGGGCACACAACTGGTAGATGATGGCATTTTCGAAGCTGCGTCCCTGATCAGAGTGCAGACGAGCTGGGACCCCAAAACGAAAGAACCACTCCCGGATGAGTACGTTGGCCACAGTTGTTGCCTTCTGATCCCTGGTGGGCACGGCCTGTGTGAATTTAGTAAAAACATCAGTCATGATCAACACTTGTTCCCTACCATCCATTGCAGGCTCCAAGAAGGTGAAATCCACCGCCAGTATCTGGTTTGGACGAGATGCCAGGAGGTGCCCCATCGGTGCATGGGGTCGGAGTTGCGAAGACTTCGCAAGAGTACAACGTTCGCAGTTCTGACACCACTGCTTTATATCTTCCCCCATTCCAGGCCAATAGCACCGCTGTCTTATCAGCTCCGTGGTACGTTCAACCCCTTGGTGGCCATGGTCGTTGTGGAGCTGCTGTAGGACTTCCTCCTTTAAGCATGCAGGCAACAAGAGCTGACGCACCTCTTCGCCCCCATCTGGACGGAATGTTCGGCGGTAGAGCAGTCCATCGGCTCCCACAACACGGTCCCATTGTTGAAGCAGCACACGGGTAGAGCCCGGCAATTTCCTACGCACTGTCGGGTCGGGCAGTTCCTGTGCCAGCCAGAACGGCAGGAAGGCTCCGATAATGGGGTCCGCTGCTTGTAGCCTTCTTAATTCCTCAAGGGTCCGGGAGGGGAAGGTCGAAACAGCCATCTGGATTGCCAGTGGTGGGTCTTGACATCTGGTCGTTTGTTGTACAAGGACTGGTATAGCTGTTCCTAGTGTGGAGGGCTCTATGGTCTGTCCCAGTTGTCCTGCAGGTTGTCGGGAGAGGGCATCTGCATTCCTGTTGGTACGCCCAGGCCTATAACGGATGGTATAATCAAAAGCAGCAAGCTCAGCCTCCCACCGCTGTTCAGTCGCTCCCAGCTTGGCAGTCCCCAGGTGGCTCAGGGGATTATTGTCTGTCCAAACAGTGCACTGTTGGCCCCACAGATACTCCCGGAACTTGTCGGTCATGGCCCACTTCATTCCAAGGAACTCTAGTTTCATTGAACTGTAGTTCTTCTCAGCTGGACTAAGACTGCGACTAGCGTAGGCGATTGGCCGGATCTTTCCTTGCTGCTCTTGAGAGAGCACTGCTCCGAGACCAATGTGGCTGGCATCCACCTCCAGAATAAATGGTAAATTAAAATCAGCGAACGCCAAAGTGGGGGCACTCACCAAGCTCTGCTTCAAGGCTTGGAAGCTGTTCTCACAGGCATCTGTCCACACTCCATCAAGCCGTGGCCCTTGGCCCTTCCGGGTCTTAGCACCACCATGCTCTGCCCCCAGGCGGTTTAAAGGAGCTGCCAGCTTAGAAAAGCCCTCCACGAATCGCCTTTAGTAACCCGCGAAACCAAGGAAAGACCTCAATTCGGACACAGTGGTGGGACGTGGCCACTGTGCCACTGCGGACACCTTGGCTGGGTCAGTGGATACGCCGTCGCGGGATACGAGGTGGCCCAGATACTGGACTTCCTTCTGGAAAAAACAACATTTCTCCAACTTGGCTTTCAGACCTTCTTTCTGTAGCCGACTCAACACTAGATCCAGACGATGTATATGATCTTTGACACTAGAAGAAAAAACAATTATATCATCCAGATATAGTAACAAGGACTGGCAATGTTGTGCTCCAAACATTCTCTCCATCAGTCGTTGAAAAGTGCTTGGAGCGTTACACAATCCGAAGGCCATGCGGTTAAATTCAAATAACCCAAACGGCGTGCAAAAAGCAGTCTTTGGACGGTCCTGTTCAGTCACAGGTACCTGGTTATACCCGCTAGCAAGGTCCAGTGTAGAGAACCATTGGGCTCCTGAAAGGGCATCCAGAGACTCCTCAATGCGGGGGAGAGGGAAGGCATCCTTTCTGGTCCTGCTGTTGAGCTGTCTATAATCAACACACATACGCAGGCCGCCACATTTCTTCCGCACAATTACAATGGGAGAGGCATAGGGGCTACTACTTTCTCGTATGACCTGGCTGTCTAGTAACTGTCGAAGGTGGACCTTAACAGCATCATAATCAGAAGGGGGGAGACGCCTGTAACGTTGCCTAACGGGTTGGTCGTCCAGCAAAGGTATATCATGAGAGATAAGATTAGTACAGCCAAGGTCGCCCTCGAAAGCTGAGAACACGGACTCATGTTTTAACAAGAATGCCCTTACCTGTTCTTGCTCATTCTTCACTAACACTGACAAATCAAGGGCCTGTATCTGCTCCCTCACTGACTTAGGCCTGTCTTCCCCTTTAGGAGCCTGTATGCTAGCCACAACAGCCACCATTTCTGGTTGGTCTTCAGAAATTCCCACAGGAAGGCCCTCAACAGTTGCATGAACAAGCAACCCCAGTGACTGGCGGGGGTATAATTTAGCACGTGTAAACCCTACATTAACCACAGGGATAAACGCTGTACCTTGTTCTATGCGCACTAGGGCAGGCGACACTAGGAGACCACTAGGTAAAGAACCATTAGCCGGTTCCAGCAGGACAGCAGGAGCGCCACAAAAGTGAGGAGAGCAAGTGGCTGCCACCAATTTTACAGTGCCTCCTGGTATATGAATTGGTCTTCTACCTCTAACTTTAGCTACACCCGTTTTGGGTGGAAAAGAGCTAAGCTGGACCCGATGACAATGCTGCAAGGCGTGCCGCCATGGAAGTGAAGCATGAACTACCGGTGGGAGTTCAAACAAAGAAGAACCATGTTGGCCAAACAGTTCAGCATAACATTCTCGAATAACATTCATCCCAAGCACACCCGGCACAAGTGAAGTAGCAAGCTGACCTGGGGGATCTTTAACAACTAACCAACCTCTTCGGGGGATTACCTTCCCTAATACTTCAACCGTTAGTTCAGCATACCCAATATAGGGTATGTCTAGACCATTTGCAGCCCGAAGCTGCAACCAGTTACACTGTTGAAGTTTATCCTTGAAATGTTGCACAAAGAAACTCTCCACCAAGGTAGATACCATAGACCCTGTGTCCAAAAGACAACTGACAACTACTCCCCCCACTCTCACAGCTACCTTCGGGGACTGAGCAACAAGGGAGGTTACAGGGTGATTATGAGTATTCTGATTCTGAGAGCCGCTATCATCCCCTCTCAGCGTGTGGCTCTGCACGCTGAAGGGAGCTAGTTTTCCGACTGAGAAACTGAGACAACATTAGCCTGAGCTTGGGCCTGGGGGATGTGATTAGAAGCTACTACTCTCTCGTTGTTACACTCTCGAGCGTAGTGGCCAGGCTTTAGGCATCGCCTACAAATGACAGTTGACGGCCGACTAACTAGAGAGGGACGGTTGGAATAGGCTGGGCGAGCTACTCCTTGCAAAGTGGTTAAGGCACTAGTTAAATGGTTGATCTGTTCTTGTTGCTTCAGCAACATGGACCGCAGCTCTGCCATTTCTGAACTTGCCATACTAATGGGCGATGAAGCTCTGCCCGGCTGAGTTTTGGAATACTGCATAGCGCAAAGAGAGGGAACTGAATGACTCCTACCCCTATTGAAGTCACTGGGCCTGCCCTCACACTCCCACCGGATGGCAGCAGCACGCACTTCCAGCATGGACATCCCTGGAGTCTGACGGACAAGTCTCTTCAATTCCCTGCGGAGGTCCGAATCAATAACGTGCTCTGCAAACTGGTCACGGAGCAGCATGTCAAACTGGGGTACTGAGTCAGGGGAGACCTGTTTAACTTTATCCATCAGAGAAAAGAGAGCATGCGAATATTCTTGTAAAGATTCACCGTCTAATTGTTTTCTGGAAAAGAAACTCTCTTGTAGGGCAACGTAAGACTGGGAACACCCATAAAGTTCTTTGAGAATAGTTGCAATTTTGTCCGGGTCTTCCCGATCTGCCCTTGGCCTATAGCGAATCTCATCTTTAGCCTCCCCATCCAAATGATCAAACATAAAGTAAGCTTTATCAAGCGCACCCAGATGTCTAGTACGTGCACAAACCTCCACCTCTTCCACCCACTCAACAATGTCAATACCCACCCTACCCCGGAATATAGGACACTTCCGTTCCCTAGGAAGATAAATCATCCGTTCATGGGACACAGGGTTAGCGGTATTGTCCGGCTGAGGCGGTGGTGGTTGCTGCTGCTGCTGCTGCTGCTGCTGCTGCTGTTGCTGCAGGCGGCCATTGTCTGCCTGCAGCTGGAGGATTTGTTCTCTCAGCTGTTCAACTACATCCATTGCTGTAGCGGAGTAATGCCCACGTTACAAGAGAGATGGTGGGGTGATCAGTGGCCTGCCCACTGCTCCTTTAGGTCCCACGCTGTGCCCACTGCTGTTTTGCCCTGAGCCAATTACTATACCTTGAAAATCAAAACATACATAGACCAAACAAAACAAAAAGAGAAAGGAAAAAAAAAAGAGAGAGACACGTCTCTGTGTGCAACGCTCCTGCCGACTACGCCACTTGTGACCCCCCCTTTCCGTGTTTTAAACAGATTTAAAGGTTCTTGACTACGCCACCTGGTGGCTCTCACACCAGGATATACCTTACACCTTAACTGCTAAATACATGATCTAAGGCAAACAGATTCGAAGTACACGTGAGATGAACCAGACAGAGACGTGTTCTCAAAAAAACAATAACAACTTTATTATATAATGGTATAATCACAGAAAGCCATACCGTCATACCACAGACATATTACTGGCACGAGAGACTAGACCTGGTATTAGCTGTAACGAGGGACAATATGATTACCATTTAAACTGGAGAATACAGAGTCACTGGCAAGGCAGGTTACCCGTCCGATACATGCGTGACATCCACCAACCGTGCTCTGGAACCTAGGGCCCACGATCACACACACACACACACACACACACACACACACACACACGATTCAAACAATATTGTGAAGTGCAGTTTACCACTACAATACGGGGTGCAGTGTGTGGGGCGGAACCAGGAACCTCCCCTGTGAGCAGCTACACTAGTACTCTGGAAAAAAGAAAAGGAAGTTATCACTAGCAGAGTGGACAGGATTCTCGTACTAGAACAGCCAATACCACATCAGTCAAACAGCAGTAGACAGAGGCTACAGCAAAAAACACAATAAAGAAAAAGAAATAAAACTTAATTCAGGCAAGGCAAAACAGCAGGAGCAATCTGCCTGCAGATACAAAACCATTAAAATTAGTACTTGATATAAACATGCAATAATAGTCGCGTAGTATCTCAACAATTTCATAAAACATTTTCTTTTACCTCAATTTTAACATATGAACTGCCACAATGGAAAAACAGCCCGTTGCTCCAGTTTTCACAACCCTACATAAATTATTGCACACAGCATACTCATTACATACATTTATATTAAGAGTTGGCAATAAAACAAAGTCATACAATATGGCAGGGCAACACAATTAGACTCATTTTACATGTGTTCAAAAGCTTTTAGTCCTAACACACTGGATCTCATCATAACACAATAAACACTTTTTTTTTACCTTCTTGATAATTCTGCTTAGTTGTGGCATGTGCTTTGTCCAGGACCTTTAGTAATACACAGCACCATTACCCGGAAGCATCTATCAGTAACGTTAAAGGTGGGTACTTTGCCCCAGACCTGTGTGCAAATATGCTCATTAAAATGCATACATCTCAACAATAACACCCACATTATGGTTAACAATGAATTGCACAATACCTTCTTGATGCCACTAAATTGTGGTAAAGCTACCCGGAGTGCGCTTTGCCCAAGACCTTCGGCAATACACAGCGCGATTACCCGGAAGTGTCTGGCAATCAGTCAAGCACCTTTGTGACTCCGGAGAACCACATACCCGAGCAGCAACAGGGCTAAAGAATGTATCCATACACCAGAGACTATGTCCAAGCCCAACAGGCAGACGACTTTATAGAAACTGGCCCAAACGCAAATGAGTTGTTTAGCCACTCGCAGCTAGTTGGGTGACGTCAGGGGGTTACCGTAGCTGCGGAGGGACAAACTTCAAACAGAACGCGATTTCTCCACCGGTTACATGTGCAAGGTCTCTCTCTTTGGGCCCCAGGCAGATCCATCTATCCATCTATCCATCCATCTATCTATCTATCTATCTATCTATCTATCTATCTATCTATCTATCTATCTATCTATCTATCTATCTATCTATCTATCTATCTATCTATCTATCTATCTATCTATCTATCTATCTTAAACTTTAAACTCTATATAAAGATGATATATTTGGGAGAAGTGAGTCTGAAATGTTAAATTGGGAGGGAGTAGAGGAAAGAGTGTGTGCCCGATTGTCTCGCTGGAAATGGTTGCTACCCCAGGTTTGGTTGCTAATAATTTGGTGGCTTCTACTCTTTGGCATAAACTGTGTGTATTGCAGCACCTACAGGACTAATTCAAAGCGTTCAGAGGAGGTTGGTGACGTTTTTCTGGTCAGGTACGACACTGGATTCGATCAGCCGGCGAACAGGGCTTGATGGATATCAAGTCTAGGATAATGACTTTTCGGCTGCAAACAGCACAAAGACTTTTGTATAATAAATTCTCTGCCTGGATGGATACTGCAACAGCTCTTTTAAGGGGGGCAGGTGGAATGGATCTTGACAAACATTTGTTTTTAATGCAGTTGCAAGAGAAAGAAAGGATGGATCTCTCCCCCGTTTATAGATCTGTGCTGGAGGCCCGGAGGGTTTTCTTCGTGTCAAGATCGTCTAATGCACCTGCTGGTCATTGGTTGTTAGAGGAACCCTTGTTTTTCAACTCCTTTTTATCTTCAAGACTGTTGTCATCTGAAAATGTGCGAGCATGACTGTTAATGGCTGGGTGCAATAAGCTGGGACATATCCTGAGAAGTAATTTGCAAGACCTGAGCAAAAGAAGTGGTGTGAAATCGATTGGATTTTTACAATGGTGCATTGCAGAGATATTCAAGGACTTGAGTACAGACTATCAAGTTTTTTTGAAAAATCCAGATGTCCTGAAGGAATGGGTTGAAGGGTATGGTCAGCTTTTTCCCACAATCATTGTAAGCATGGCTGTGGAAGATGTATAGAAGATGGAAGCTTTTTACTGACCCTGAAAACACCAGGTTTGGAAAGTTTTGACTCTGCTGGAAAGAAATCTCTTTATGTGATATGTGTTAAAGTCTCCAACATGCAGTTTTTGAATGGCGTTTCTTCAACAAGATGGACACAGTTTTTTGGATCAGTTTTTTCCCCTAAAGGCTGCTGGCGTACCCTGTACAAATGTCCGCTTGATAAGCGGACAGGTGACCTCCAGTGGAGGATTGTACATGGGGCAATAGCTGCAAACAGAAATGTGGCACACTTCAATCCTAGTGTTGGGGTGGGTTGTCCTTTTTGTTCTGAGACAGAGTCAATCTTTCATCTTTTTGTGCAGTGTTCAAGATGGGGTAATCTTTTTTTTTTTTTTTTTAAGTAATTGGTTTTTGTCCTTGGGGGAAGAATTTTCTTTGCAATAGTGTATTTTCGGGCCAAAGTATTAATTTTGAAAGAAAAATGTGTTGGTTTTAAATATTTTTTTAACTGGCACTGCAAAATTGGCTATTTGGAAGACAATGAAAAACAGACTGTTGGGGCAAAGTTCAGTAAGCGTTTTGCCTATGTTTTTAGGTTTGGTAGCCTCTCGATTGAGGGTGGAGTATGCATATTATAAATGGGTGGAATCTCTACCCTAGTTTACAGAAGTATGGGGAATTAATGATGTATTATGTACATTGTATGATAATGAATTGGTTTTGAGGTTTAAAAAAAAGAGGGGGAAGTGTAAATTATATTTTACATTTTTTATTTTACTTTTGTGTAGTTTTTTTGTAAATCTTTTGTAACAGAAAGTTGACTGTAATAATAAAGGTGAAATAATCCCCCCCCCCCACCCTCTCTGCTGTTAATATTCCTTACCTCCCAAAATAAGACATAAATATGCAAAACATTTAACATTACTGTCAAATTATTAATTAATAATGACTTGCCTAATAGGGTGAAACCTCATAACAGTAGCTTTCCATCCTTGTCCTGCATGGTTTGCTATCAGTAATATGTGTGGAACTATATTAATATTTATATATACATATATACGTATAGAATTTGCAATAAACATTAAATACAAAAATTTTTATTTGAATTTTCACCCTGTTAGGTAAATTAAGCTAAGTTAGCTGTAGTTCTTTGAGTAATCAACATTTAGCTAGCTAACCTTCTACAGATAAACAGAACTTTTATAACTGCGTCAGATATGTTTTGGCATATTTTTGACCAGACAAACATTCTTCATAACATAGCTTAACAGGGTGGCACTTTAAGAGTTGGAAAAGCATAATAACATTTCAAAAACTACAAAAAAGGTAGGAGTGAGAGTCAGGGCTTGACTGTGGCTAAAATTCGGCCCTGGCAAACCCAGCCCATCTGCTTTTTTTTTTTTTTTTTTTCAACCCATGTTTTTGCTGGGGTTGGGTCCTTAAATTGGAGTAAATAAATAAAACAAGGACAAATAATGATAGTATCGAATTTGCTGCAAATGCAGAATGAAATTCTGTTGCAAAATGAAACTTTCGCCTCAAAAGAGTTTTACCTGTGTTCAAAATCAAACACTGCTCTCAAATCATAAACAAAGTGATCAAAATGATAAACTCTATCAAGCAATCAGTAAACAATAAAGCAAAAAATAGAAAACACATTGTTCAAAACATAGTTCTCAGGGAGAAGTACACTTTTAATCTCAAAACAAATTTCATATTTTTCTGTAATTTTTTTGTGATGAATGAAAACATGTTCCATAGCTCAAAATTGGTCAGAAATTATTACTACTCTGCTTTGCTTTGCAATTTGTTTTTCCTCTTGCTTGTAGCCCTATTTTTTACCAACTCATCCTCATGAAATGCATATATATCCCAAATTGTATTTATTGTCCGATTTATACGGCAAAATAAGTTTATGTGCATATGATTTGCATTGTCACCCAATTGGGTAGGTTTAGTGGAGTACTTGCACATAACAACATATAAAGTACATATCATATTCACACAAAAACGGCATAACATGCACATAAAAACTCATTTTGGCATATAAATTGCATGATAAATACAATTTGTGCTATAGATATGCATTTTCATTAGATTAGGCTGATTTTTACAGTACTGTACTCTGCATCTCACAAACTTGTCCTTTGTTTCTGTGATACTGTAATACTTGTTCTTTGTTGATATGAACCTGCAACCGGTCAAAATCTATTGAGCAGTCAGTACTGTAAACAAATGGAAAGCAACATGTTCAGGGCAATACGATTTGTTAATTGTACAGTATACAGCCTACAATGCACTGTACTTATATTTGGTTGTGTCTCATCATTTGAAACAGGTTAAATTAGTTTTGAGTGGTTGTGTTCAATCAATGACATTGTGTTCTCCATTTGTATTTGATTGTTGCCACTTGTGTTAACCCGTAGGGATGACGTGCATTAGAGTGCAGAATGTGTCTTGACAATGAGAATGTGTTTAGAGTTTTGCTGAAAAGTCTAAGTGAGGTCTGCAAATTGTGTTTTACCAAGGTGAAATGTTTTAAAGTATTGAAAACAGACTGCACAATTAGCTAAATGAGTTCAGGCAACTGAGAATTTTTTTCAGCCGATGGGTTTTAGTGTGTTAGCAATTGAGAAAAACTGTATTGTGCGATTTATACGGCACAATTATTTTTTATGTGCATATGATTTGCATTGTCACCCCATTGGGTAGGTTGAGTTGTTTGGAGTACATGCACATAACACAATATAAAGGACATATCATATGCACACGAAAACTGCATGCGTAACATATGCACATAAAAAACTCATTTTTGCATATAAATCGCACGATAAATGCAATTTGTGCTAAAGATATGCATTTTCATTAGATTAGGCTGATTTTTACAGTACTGTACTCTGCATCTCACAAACTCGTTCTTTGTTGATATGAACCTGCAACCGGTCAAAATCTATTGAGCAGTCAGTAGCCTACTGTAAACAAATGGAAAGCAACAGGGCAATAAGATTTGTTAATTGTACAGTATACAGCCTACAATGCGCTGTACTTATATTGGTTGTGTCTCATCATTTGAAACAGGTTAAATCAGTTTTGAGTGGTTGTGTTCAATCAATGACATTGTGTTCTCCATTTGTATTTGATTGTTGCCACTTGTGTTGACCCGTAGGGATGACGTGCATTAGAGTGCAGAATGTGTCTTGACAATGTGTTTAGAGTTTTGCTGAAAAGTCTAAGTGAGATCTGCAAATTGTGTTTTATGATGTGAAATGGTTTAAGGTATTGACAACAGACTGCACAATTAGCTAAATGAGTTCAGGCAACTGAGAAATTTGTTCAGCCGATGGGTTTTAGTGTTTTAGCAATTGAGAAAAACTGTAAAATAGTTTTTTTGTCACACAGAAATGCCCTTGACAGTAAAGCACTGATGATTTGGAGCTAGGATGCAGTAAAGTACATTTACTGCTTTTAAATGCTGTCATCATTTACTCAGACTAGTGTCGTTTTAAACCTACATGACTTCCGTGAAACACAAAAAGAAGATGTTTTGAAGAATGTTGGCAACCAAGCCATTTTGGTTAGACTACCATTTGAATATTGTATGAACACGAAAAACAGACTCAAATTATTTTATTTTATGCTACACAGAAATAAATTCATTTAGGTTTGGAATGACATTAGGGTGAGTAAATGATTACATTTTTGGGTTAAACTTTCCGTTTAAAAACAGTCATATTTTTCAAGAGTTAACACATAATTTAAGTAAGACACAGATCTATCTTTCATGAGGCTATCATTGAAATATAATTTAATTAAATTTCAGTAGATCTATTAAAAAAGTTAATAAAACTTTTAAAGAGGAAAAAAAAAGTTTGTCCTTAATTCATGGGCTCCAGACTTTAAAGCAGTTTTATAGACTATAGTTTAACTGTAGGCCAGTTTCATTTAAATGTAAGATCATGGTAGTCACAGGGTAAAACATAGACTGTAAAAACCTTGCTCCTCATTATATGGCTATATGGTTTCTAAAATATATAAAACATTAGCCTGACAAGCCAGACCCACATCAAGATGTTTGGTTTGGAAACTCACCATTGACAGGGCTCAATCCGAGGGGCGGGATAAACGGTTGTCTTTCAGACTCCCTCTGCACGCAATTGGATAGCGCTACAACCAACCAGAGCAACGAAGGTGAAATAGAGCTAGTTGAAAGATTAAACTTTCGGCAAAACTCCGAACACATCTTCCCTTCTTAAGAATGACTTCAGTGCCGTTCTTTGTCCTTTCCTCAGAGAAAAGCTTAACTCCAAGTCTTCCAGAGTCGCGGTCAAAGCTGATTCGAAAGACCGCCGTTCGCCAGTTTCTGTGTTTACTAGAAGCACGCAAGCGGAACTCTGCAGTCATTATGTTAAGCCCCACCCACCGACTCTATACACGATGTGATTGGCCTGACCAGAGTTTGCTGTTTACAGCTCAGAAGTGAAGTTAGAGGAAGAGGACAAGGAGGAGCAAGAGGAGGATGAGGAGGGGTGAGAGGAAGAGGAAGAAGAAGAAGAGGAAAAAATATAATTACTGATGACATCAGAGCTGCAATTGTGGACCATGTAATGAACCATGGACTGACCCTGAGGGAAGCAGGCCAACGGGTTCAGCCTAACTTGAGCCGCTACACTGGAGCAAGCATCGTAAGGACACTTCAAAATGAGAATCCGTTAGTACAGTCACTTTACACTAAGTTTTGTAGCACTGCCATACTCTAATAAGAAACCCAACAATAAAAACACTGTAAAAATACTGAAATTATTACTTTACAGAATTGCTAGATGTCCAGATGCTGGGGGCAGAGGAAGAATGTTCACTGCAGAAAAAGAGACCCATAGTCAATATGGTGATTGCAAATAATTCCATAAGGCTATAAGAAACACACACTCTTCACTGTATTCAATCTCCCTCCATACTCTCCATTCTTGAATCCATTTGAAGAGTTCTTCTGTGCCTGGTACTCTCTACATCCCCCCATCAACGCAAAGCCCTTTTACAGGCAATCGAGGAGGCATGTGGGGATATTGACCAGGCATCACGTCAGGCCTGGATACGGCATTCCAGAAGATATTTTCCCGTGCCTTGGGCTAGAAAACATTGTATGTGTTTAGACAACATTTTGTGGCCGGACCCAGAGAGACTACACGATGTAGACTGATTGTTTTCTTCCTTTTTTTTCTCAGTGAAATTACTATTTTGTGTTTTGACTTGGGGAAAAACACTTGTGTATGTTTTGATGTGTGTAAATAAACACCAGTACTTGAAGTTTGGTCAGATGTGTTTTTTATTCATACCATCAGTGTGTAGTTGGCGCATTGTGTGCTTATTTATGTGATAACTTGTGTTAACTGTTTGATACAAAAGTACCATTTTTACAAAGGTTTGAAGAGTTAAGCAAGGTTTATTAGCTTTTGGAAGAGAACTACAATGTTTTGCTGATTTGGTGAAGGGTTTTCTTATTTGTGTGTAGACTTTTGCAAAAATAGCCAATAGTTACAAAAAATGTGCTTAAGCAATCAGAAAAAAACTGTAATCTTATTGCTGCTGCTTTATGGCATAAGATAATGATTTTAGAACCTCCTGAAGAACTGATAATGGACATTCAAAAACAATTAGTTGTTTTCTTTTGGACTGGTTATTATTGGCCAAAAGCACCTGTACTTTATCTGATCAGGATGGAGGGAGGTCAAGGACTCATTGATATCAGATCCAGAATTAAAGCTTTCAGACTTTGGACTGCTCAAAGATTCCTATATGGTGAAGACGTGAGCTGGTTCCGTGCAGCCTGAGAAGAGCAGGCAAAATGGGTTTTGATCATCAGCTGTTCTTAATGGACATTAATAAGCTGGACCTAACTGGTCTGTCGTCATTCTACAAGTCAAGGCTGAGAGCGTGGACTCTTTTAAAAATTTGCAGAGATCTTAATGGTGAACAGAGTCAGTGGTTACTGGAAGAACCCTTGATCTTTAATACAAAAATTGATTCGGATGTTCTGACCTACATATAAACGCAGCAAGAGAGAGACTTATCACCTAATCAATTTTATCTTCGGTCAAGCAAAGTTAGCTGTCTGGCAATTCCAATATGGTTGGAATTGGCCCTTTCTTCAGTTTTAGACGCTGAGCGAATCCTGCTATATTGCCCCAGGTTAGAAAAACTCTCAGTGTTGAAATGGGCCGAGCAAACAAACAACTTTGAATTACTTTGTTGCGGTATCCAATTGTAAATAAACATCAACCATTACTGTTGACATTTTTTATCTGTGGGAAGGGTATGAAAAGTCCTCACGTCCCCTGCACAGCTTGGAACATGACATATTTTCATGATCTGCCGTTTTTGCTATACTCACGTGTCGTTTGTTTATCTGCTGAACTGATGATTACGATGCGCAGTTCCTCCTATACCTGTCAACACTCCCGTTTTTGCCTAGAGTCTCCCGTATTTCACACCCATCTCCTGCCCCCCTCCCGTTTTGTAATCTCCCGTAATTTGTATGGCCCAAACCCCGTTCTTTGAATAATTACAAATATGTTATTTCAAGGTTGTCCAGTTGCCAGATCTTGTATGAATCGCAGATTCATACAATCGACACATCAAACAAATTTCAAACCATTTGTGGCCTCAACCTGGCAACCGAGTTGTGATGTTGATATCTGCGCAGGGTGCGGGAATTTTTTAGCCTGACAAGCCAGACCCACATCAAGATGTTTGTTCTGGAAACTCACCATTGACAGGGCTCAATCCAAGGGGCGGGATAAACGGTTGTCTTTCAAACTCCCTCTGCACGCGATAGGATAGCGCAACAACCAACCAGAGCAACGAAGGTGAAGCAGAGCTTGTTGATAGATTAAACTTTCGCCGTATCCAGCGAACACATCTTCCCTTTTTAAGAATGACTTCAGTGCCGTTCTTTGTTGTTTTCTCAGAGAAAAGCTAAACTCCAAGTCTTCCAGAGTCGCGGTCAAAGCTGATTCGAAAGCCCGCCGTTCGCCAGCTTCTGTGTTTACTAGAAGCACGCAAACGCAACTCGGCCGTCGTCATTATGGCCCCGCCCACCGACTCTATACACGATGTGATTGGCCCGGCAAGAGTTAGGCGAAAACAGCTCAGAAGGGTATTGAGAGTTGCTAGACGACACTCGCGGGCAGATTAAATTTGCTGCCGCTAGGGTGCGTCTAGATTTCTATATATATATAGTCATCTGTCTATGTATATATGCACTATATATAAAAAATATCTATATAGTTCATTAAAAAACGAATCAATATGGATTCTACCAAGCGATTTTTTTTGTGATGCCTTCTGTGCATAGACTGAAGGTGATGACTTTCCAGCAGGACAATTATCCCAAAATGACTACATCCAAATTTACCAAAGTTTGGCTCAGGGATTGGTCCTAGAATGTTCTTGAGTGGCCTGTTCATTCCCAGGACTTAAATCCCATTGAAAAACTTTATTGCAATTTCAAGAAAGCAGTGACAGCACAGAGAATATCAGTGAAGTTCACTGGATGTTTTTGGACTTGAAAATGGACTAACATTCCCGTAGATATGTGCTAGAAGCTTGCAAGCACTTAATTTGCACTGAATAACAACAATACGTTCTCAGAATCATTTAAATGTGTATTAACATTTTATTTGATGGTTTGCTGATGCCTTGTTGAAGTGTTGTTGTAAAAAAATGTTCACATTTTTTTGCTGGTCAGAGAGGTTACATCATTTCAGTTGCAAATGTCCATGCAAACGAGTGACGTGTGCACAGGAATTGCCTGTTGACTACTAACCGATATGTGCAAAATATACATAATGCAGGATATATATATATATATATATATATATATATATATATATATATATATATATATATATATATATATATATATATATATATATATATATATATATATATCAGTGGCGGCTACTGGTCTGTCATAGATGGGAAGCTAATTTTCGGCCAATTGTCTTATTTATTTAAAAGTAAATTCTGCCCTACGTTCCTTTTCAAGAAAATGGTCTTTTATCCTGTGAATGAATGAACGATCTAAAAAAATATTAAACTCTGTAAAACTGAAACAAGGAATGTGGTGTATAATTGTGTGAAATGTATGATGAAAATCAAGCAATTTCGCCAAGCAAATATCAAAGAAATATGTTGCAGAAGTTTTTATTTCGACTGAACTTGAGAAATCCGCGATGGGACTGAGCGCGAATAGCTTCAGTGATTCCTTATAGTACAGAATCGCTGTCAGTCAAAAGGAGATGCAGACCCTCCAATCAACACGCAGAAGCTCGGAGTCCGGGCCAGCCCACTCCCCATTCACTCCCAGAGATGCTGAGCGTCCGTGGGCGGGACATAATCGCAGCGTTTATCCAATGACCGTCTAGTTTCGAAGCGCTGAAAAAACCGTTCAAAGCAGCCCCATTGAAGTCAATGGACGCTGGGCTTCAATAGGGAAATGCACTGACGCTACGGGAATGTATGAGAAGGAAATCGAGTCAGCCGACCTGCTATATGTAACTGATTCTGAACGAACTCGTCTTTGAGATGAACGTTTTCTAACGCATTTTTAGTCAATACAATGTTAATATAATAGTACATATTTGACCATTAATTTTGTGACATTATAAGGGAAGCCGAGCTTCCCTTGCAGTCTTAAAGAAATCGCCACTGATATATATATATATATATATATATATATATATATATATATATATATATATATATATATATATATATATATATATATATATAGAGAGAGAGAGAGAGAGAGAGAGAGAGAGAGAGAGAGGTTTCTCTGATAAAAACATGAGCGCTCATGTATTAGATTCCGTATGTGAACATGGTACAATGTTCATTTGAGGGCACATATACACTGGGACTTGAAAATTGCATTAAAAACACATTGCATTAGTTATTTGTCATATTTTTTTATTAAACATATCGGCGAAAGCCACTATTCGTCTGTGTCAACCTTGTTGAAGCACGGAGAGCTAGTGTCAGTGTAGTGCCTGTAGGGATTCCATTCGAGAACTTCAAAGCAGATCCAGCAGAAACTCTTCTTACAGGAGGAGCAGGTCATCTTGTTACAGCCCGTTATTTTCTAAAATAAAATAATAAAAAAAAAAACATTTAGGAAAGTGTAGGATATTTGATGGAAGTTTCCATATTTCAAGCAGTTTTGTTAGATGTTTTGAACTATTTTTTGTAAACTCTTTTCTAATCCTCTTTTCTAATCCTTTGCCCTGACACATCAGCCATTATTGTTTACACCTGTGTGCCATTTTGCCTCAGTCTATATAAACCATGTTCACTCTGCCATTCACCGCAAAGTCTTGTAAAGTGTAATCATTACCATTCTGAGCGTTCTGTCATGGTTTCATGTCTCTTGGTTTTCGATCACCTGCCTGTTTCTGGACTGCTCTTTTGCCTACGTTCCCTGCCTTGTTGTGTTGTGTTTGTTTGTTTGTTTGTTTGTTGGGACTGTCTACATGGATTGTGATCTTGCCTGAACTCTAGACTTCGATTGTGGACTGTTGATTAGATAAAATTGCATTTGGATCCCCACTCTGTTGACTCATCGTTACAGAAGACTTCGCCACACATGGATCCAGTAATTCAACTCATCCGTCTGAAGCAAGGTAATAGACCACTAGAGGACCACACCCGGGATTTCCTGGACCTTGCTTATTTAACAGACTTCCCTGATTTTGCCCTTATTGACTTTTTTTGTTATGGACTCAATGATCATTACAAGTCCAGACTCACCTCAAGGTCCTCGAGGATCACTGGCTGAGTTCCTGGATTATGCACTATTACTAAGTGGTGCCTCCTACACTGTTGGGGAGGTAGAGGATGAGGTTTCCCCTAAATATTTTTTGGGAGGGGGCACCGTGCATCAAGCTCCGACGGCCACGGAGCTTGGCCCCTCACAGTGTTCACCAGGTCCAGTGTTGATTATTGCTAGTCCTGTGTTTCCTGCACCCTCTAGTCATGTGGTTGCTGAACCGGAACCTGCGCACAAGAGGGCTGCCATGCCAATGTGTCCGGACAAGGTGGTCGGCATGCCGGAGTCTCCAGCGGCTATGGAAACCATACCCCGGATCCCGAACCCAGAGAACATTACCGAGGTTGCTGCCATCCTGAATCAGCCGCCCAGGCCTCTTGCTCTGCCCTCGCCGCCCAGGCCCCTTGCTCTGCCCTCGCCGCCCAGGCTCCTTTCTCTGCCCCCGCTGCCCAGGCTCCTTTCTCTGGCCTCGCCGCCCAGCCTCCTTTCCTAAGGAACAGGCTCCAGAGAGGACTCCGCTCCCGATCACAGGTCCAGAGGCGACTCTGTGGGCTCCTGAGCTTCCGGCGCTCCTGTGGTCCACTGAACGGCCCGCACCTCCATGGCTTCTAAAACGCCCTGGTCCGCCCACGCCCCACGGCCCAGGTCCGCCCATGCCCCATGGCCCAGGTCGGCCTACACACCCAGGCCCATCTATGTCAAGCCAGGTCCCAGGTCCTGTTCCGCTCCATGGGCCTGCCCTCCATCCCACCCCCAGGCCGGCCTCCGCTCCACCACCACTCCTTAGGAGGGGGGCTCTGTCACAAATAAGGCCTCTGGGGCTCCCTCTGAACGCCACCAGAGGGCTCCCTACCTCAATATCCACTGGCTCAGCAGAGGGGGGAGGGGCCCAAGGAGCCTGTTGACCCATCGGGGAAGCCCTCACAGTAACCCTCAGGTCTTCACCAAAGGCATCAGCCAAAGTAGCAGCCCTCTGCTTAGCAGCTGGAGGGCCACTAGATCGGGGGATGCGCAATGGGACTCCGCCTCGTTTGATCTAGTTGAGCCTAGCCCGTAACACTGCAATGGTGATGTTCCAGCAGTGGGAACATGAGTCATCCACGAACGCCGCCTCAGCGTGCTGAACGCCCAGACATGTGAGACAGTGATCATGACCGTCAACTGGGGACAAAAAACGATGCCATTCAGAAACACACGGTTTGGAAGACATCTTGAGAAAGACGCAGGGTCAAACTGTGTAGCTTTTTGAGAAGGAAAATTAGCTTTTTAAGTAGTGCTGAAGCGATGATGAAAGTTGGCCGCAGCTCGACACAGTCCAGTAGAGCAAACCTGTGTGAGCACTCAATATATGGGAGATGCCCAGCGAGCTGACAGTAACCGGGGAAACACTCGGTGAACCAACAATAATATCAGGAAAACACTCAGTGAACCAACAATAGGAAGCTCTTTTAGTGCGGCCACCCGCTGAAGTCTGCCTTCACACTAGCACTGGAGAACATAGAACACTCTTCACAGAAAACAGAGGCTTCGAACAGCAACCGTTCGGCTCTGAGGATGAAAGCGAGGATGCGGTATTCCATTACCATATATTTAAAACCCGTGCTGCAGGGCGGTGCGTGAACCAACGCATACCAACGTTATTGGCTCGTTTTTATATACCTGAAGCAGATTGGTCTCTGAAAATGATCCCCAATTCGTAAGGGAACCCAGAGTTTCCTAGCCTAGAAATCTAGACGCACCCTAGCGGCAGCAAATTTAATTTGCCCGCAAGTGTGGTCTAGCAACTCTCAATTCCTATCTGAGCTGTATTCCTCAGAATCTGGACGGCCCAATCACATCGTGTAGGGCAGGCTATAGAGTCGGCGGGCGGGGCCATAATGACGACGGCCGAGTTGTGTTTGCGTGCTTCTAGTAACACAGAAACTGGCGAATGGCGGTCTTTCGAATCAGCTCTGCCCGCGCCTCCGGAAGACTTGGAGTTAAGCTTTCCTCTGAGAAAAGAACAAAGAGCGGCACTGAAGTCATTCTTAAAAAGGGAAGATGTGTTCGGAGTTTAGCCGAACGGATACGGCAAATGTTTAATCAGTCAGCGAGCTCCCCTTCACCGCCGTTGCTCCGGTTGGTGTAGCGCTATCCTATCGCGTGCAGAGGGAGTTTGAAAGACAACCGTTTATCCCGCCCCTCGGATTGAGCCCTGTCTATGGTGAGTTTCCAGACCAAACATCTTGATGTGGGTCTGGCTTGTCAGGCTAAGAGTTTCCCGCATTTCAGGGTTAACATATTCAGAGTTTCACTAATTTCTGGAATGGGCCCCAGCTGTATCTATTTACAATGTGTGAGCAATGTAGCCAATCACCGACATAGTTGTAGATCTCAACACAATGGCCAATCAGAGTCTCACTGCTCAGTTATTCTGTGCTGAAATTTGTAGGCTTGTGAAACCTCACATTAACAAACAAAATGTAAAAGTGCTTCTTCAATGGTAACATAACTTTTTACTATCGCAATAAACTGACAAAGCAACAGGGTTTTAGTGATTGTAAAGGGAGCAGTGTTTTTAAACCATTCAAGCATAACAAGACAAAGAAAGAATGCCCTGTCTTTGAATTTTCTGTGTCACACACTGTAATGTCCATTCAGGATGAATTAATCTGTGTTTGTTTGGTAATGCCTTGCTGCATGTTTAGTATGCAGCTGTTTTGGTCTGAAATAGTTAGTTCCGGTTGTCTGAAAGTAAAGTGAGTTGCGTGCATCAACCTCTTGTCCAGCGTCTTTTTTTATATACAACACAAGATGGACAGAAAGAGGTGTGGCAGGATCATGAGTACAGACAGTGCACCAGTGCAATCGAGTTCTCTTTCGCGCTTGAACAAACAATAATTTTGAATAGTAATTGTGCTAAAATGTCATTTATGTCGAGTATCTTCATAAGAGCAGTCTTAAATGAGTTAAATAAAATCTTAAATTAACTTTGTTGTCCAAAAATAGGAAACGTTTGACAAGGTCAGAATTATATCAAATATATAAAATATGCTGTCTTTATGTGTTTTCTACATTAATTTGGAGATTAAAAGTGGGGTAAGTGTTATTTCATAAATGCTTTGTAAAAGTGTCTCGGGCCAGGGACCTAAACTAACTGATAGCCAATCAGCAGCAAGGGGCGTGTCTAGTAATGACAGGGAGAAGAGTGTTCAGTGCACCTCATTATTCAAAAGAGACAAGGCAGATATTAGCCAAGCAATGATAGAAAGAGAGATTGCAAATAGACAGTTTCCATATGTGTTTATGGAACAAAAGAAGGCTTACGATCAGGCAAGAAGTATCTGTGTCTGTATCTTGTCTCTCTTTTTTTATTGTGTTCTTTTGTTTGTGTGTGACAATTGTGTTTATTTAAACGCAGAACTGTCTCTTTAAGACCACAAAAAATGAGAGACTTTTCAGACACGCACACTCAAACTTCGCCTCAGCGCCAGGCGCAAGTCAAACGAGTGCGGAAAAGTACAGAATGAGCTTCAGCAGAACAACAGTGAACAGTGAACAGTTACAGGTGGGTTGCAAGACCTTTTTAAGTGAGTCTTTGTGTGCATTCGATACCTAAACAATACCAAAAGAAACAATAACAAATGCAATTCTCTGTTCCCTTTATCGAGGGAACTCGCACTGCGTCATCGAGTGACGACACTCTGGGTGACGGCTCTGAAGTATGAATGAAATCAGCCACCAATCCGGTTGGTGCTACGTCATGACGTAGTAGGTGACGGCGTACGCAGAAGCTATAAGAAGGCGCCGTCTCATACAACAGGCAGTCTTTGCTCTTCAGCGAGGTGCTCTGTGTGATATTGTTTGTCTATTTATTGTTGTCTGTCACCAATATCAGTAGATAAGCCATGGCAAGCGAGCACTTTAGACGGTGTGTGCACCCGTGCCCGCGTTTCATCACGGGCTCGGACACACACCAGCTGTGTGTGCAGTGTCTTGGGGCGCAGCACGCTCAGGCGGCGCTTGAGGGTGCCGCCTGCAGCGAGTGTGAGAGGCTGCCGCTCCGGGAGCTGCGCTCACAGCTGGCCGTGCTCACCGAGAGCGGCCAGGCTCGCGAGCCCCGTGGATCCGGTCCCGCGTCTGTTGAGGCAGCGCGGTGGCGTAGATCCTGGGGCTCACAACTGGATCTCGTGACGGGAGGCGGGCATGCTGAGGCATCTTCCCACTCCTCGTCCGAGGATTCAGAAGCTCTTCCGCCTCGTGAGGAAGCCCGCGCTGCGGCATCTTCCCACGAGGTCGATAACCCAGTGCTGATGCTGTCTGATTCCGAGGTATCAGACCAGTTCAGCCTGGAGGCAGGCGAAGTGCAGGTGAATTCACCTCTAAACTCCCCCGCTCAAGAAGAGCTAGTGGATGTGTTGACACGCGCTGTGGCCAAACTTAACATCGACTGGCCACAGGAAGAAGTGGAAGTTCAGCCTGTGAGCAGGCTGGACGGACGCTTCTTCAAGAAGCGTGCTCAACCGCCACGCAGGGGCTTGCCGTTTTTCCCAGATCATGGGGAAAACCTTACTCGGTGCGCTTATCGAACCCCCAGTTCTTGATTTTGGGTGTGTCGTGGGCGCGTCTGAGGCTGGCTATGGGGCGCTGCCTCGCGTTAGCGAGCTATCTGTCTCCCGAAGCAGCAGCGTCCCTGAAAGCCCCTGTTCTGCCCATCAAGCTATGCAGGGACACGTCGTCCCTGGTGGGCAAGGCATGTCGAGCGGCTGGGCGAGCTGGTAGTTGCCTGCACACCATGGCGGTACTGCAGGCCTACCAAGCTGAGCTTCTCAAAGAGCTCGATGAGGGAGAGGGTCCGTCTCCGGACGATATTACTGAGCTGCGAAAAGCAACCGACTTGTCTCTCCGCGTCACCAAAGAGACAGCCCATGCCATCGGCCGCTCTATGGCTGGCTTGGTGTGCGTGGAGAGACACCTCTGGTTGAATCTATCGGGGATGAAGGAGAAGGAGAAATCCTTCCTCCTAGATTTCCCGGTAGCCCATGCGGGTCTCTTCGGCGGCGCAGTTAATAGCGTCGTCGAGAGATTCCAGGAGGTGAGGAAGCAGTCGGCGGCTTTTCGGCAGTATCTCCCTCGCCGCCCGGGGCCTCCTGTAGCCATCAGGGAGGCCTCGGGTGGCCAGTCCCGGCCGTCCACCAGCGCCGCCCATCGGCAGGCGCAGAAAGAAAGCGTTGCTTCCCGCGCCCCTCCTGAGGGAGCTTGGCGAAGGAGGCGGCGGTCCCAGAAGCCTTCTAAGCCTAAGGGCGATTTAAGGGATGTCCTTCAGGCGAAGAAGGCTTCTGGCAAGCGGTCCTAGCTGCGGCGGGACCGCTCAGAGCTGGCCCTCCCGGGGGCGGACGACCGAGGTCATTCCGAACCCGCAGCTCTGGGGAAATCGATGCTGTGCTTCCTCCGTTAACAACATTTGAGCCTCATCGATTTCCCGTGTACGTACGCCGCTCCAGCCCCCTCGAAATCGACCTGCGACGGGGCAGCGAATGCGTGCGCACACCGAAAATCAGGGGGTCAGGCAGGGGGTTCGGTGGCTACCAGAGACCAGCCTTGAGAGGCTGGTTCCCCTAGTAGAATATATCGGCGCATGGTCATGCCTCGCGAATATATCTGCTTGGGTCCTGAGTACAGTGGGAAGGGGGTAGAGACTGCAGTTCAGAACTCCACCACCGAGGCTCAACGGTGTGGTCTGGACCGTGGTCCCCCTGGCCCAGAGGCAGGTTATGGAACAGGAAGTGCGCTCTATGCTGTTCAAGGAGGCAATAGAACGAGTTCCTCCACCAGACAGGGAGTCAGGGCTTTACAGCTGCTACTTCATAGTTCCCAAGAAGGGTGGGGGCTTGCGTCCAATATTAGATCTGAGATACTTGAACCTGACTCTGAGGAGATTCAGGTTCAAGATGCTCACAAGATGCTCTTCCTTTCGGTCTAGCTCTTTCCCCTCGCACCTTTACCAAGTTCATGGATGCAGCTCTGGCCCCGATGAGGCTACAGGGCATCCGTGTACTCAATTACATCGACGACTGGCTCAGTCGCGCGAGATGGCGATTCGGCATCGAGATGTCGTTTAATCCCATCTCAGGTTCTTGGGGCTGAGACTGAACACGAGCAAAAGCGTGTTAGTACCCGCCCAGAGGACTACGTTCCTTGGAGTGGTATGGGATTCGACCACGATGCGGGCGGGCGTGTCTCCCGCGCGGGTCGAGACCATACTGGCGGAGGTCTCAGGTATGAAGCTAGGCCACAGCCGCACTGTGAAGCAGTTTTAGAGACTGCTAGGCCTCATGGCAGCAGCGTCCAACGTGATTCCGTTCAGCCTGTTATACATGAGGCCCCTCCAGTGGTGGCTGGGGACCAGGGGGTTCTCCTTGAGGGGAAAACCTTTCCGTATGATCAGGATAACGCGCAAATGCCTTTGTTCCCTCGTCATATGGAAAAATCCCAGGTTCCTGTCCCAAGGGCCAGTGTTAGGAGCGTCATGTTGCAGGAAGATCCTTTCAACAGACGCCTCCCTCACGGGCTGGGGCCTGGTCATGGAAGGCCGGTTTACGAGAGGTCTGTGGGGGCCCCAGCATTCCTCCTGGCAAATCAATTGCCTAGAAATGTTGGCGGTTTACAAAGCTCTGAGGAGCTTTCTCCCGGACCTCCACGGCCACCATGTCCTGATACGGTCCGACAACATGTCAGTAGTATCGTATATGAATCACCAGGGGGGTCTGAGGTCACGCCCACTGTGCATGGGTGGACCCAGTTAACTGTGCCGTGGCTTCAGTGCTGGAGTTCCTCCAAGACCGTTTCTCCGCCGGTCTGACCCCATCCACACTGAAGGTGTATGTGGCTGCCATAGGGGCTTTCCACTCGCCTTTAGATGTGGGTCCGCTGGGTTGCACCACTTGGTTGTACGGTTTCTCCGTGGGGCTAGGAGGTTGAGGCCTGCGGTTCATCCCAGAGACCCGGCCTGGGATCTGGCAGTGGTTCTTGAAGGGCTGGTCAAAGCCCCCTTCGAGCCATTGGAGTCAGCTGAGGCGAGAAACCTGACCCTTAAGGTAGCTTTTCTCCTCGCTATCACTTCTCTGAGGAGAGTGGGGGACCTCCAGGCCTTGGCTGTCACGCCAACCTGCTTGGAGTTTGCCCCAGGCGGGGTGAAAGCTATTTTACACCCCAGACCGGGCTACGTGCCCAAGGTTCCATCTACGGGGATGAGGTCAGTGTTTCTTCAAGCATTTAATCCTCCGCCTCACGCGACGGCAGAGGAAGCTAGGCTGCACCTGCTCTGCCCTGTTAGGGCGCTAAGAATTTATATGGAGAGGTCAGCCCAATGGAGGAAGTCGGACCAGCTTTTGGTGTGCTTTGGCCCCCCCAAGAAAGGGTTGCCTGCGGCGAAACAGACTATCAGTAACTGGATCGTCCAGGCTATAGCCACGGCTTATCGGGTGCGCAATTTGCCTTCCCCCATAGCTGTGAGGGCTCACTCTACGAGGGGCTTGGCCTCCTTGGTGGCCCTCCTTTCGGGAGCTTCACTTATTGAGATTTGTGAAGCAGCAGGGAGGGCTAATCCTCACACCCTTATCAGGTTTTATAAGCTGGACCTCCCAACCACACCGGGTGCTAGGGTGCTCGCGTCCTGAGTGTGCCTGAGATGTCAGCTTCACACCAGGATGGACGTGTTTCGGTGTGGCCTAGTGGGTATTCGTACCCCAGAGTGTCGTCACTCGACGACACAGTGCGAGTTCCCTCGATAAAGGGAACGTCTCGGGTTACGTATGTAACCCTTGTTCCCTGAGAGGGAACAAGACACTGCGTCTCATCGCCACACCTTCACGTAGAGCGCTCGCTTCATCGCAAAGGCTGTCTGTTGTATGAGACGGCGCCTTCTTATAGCTTCCGCGTATGCCGTCACCTACTACGTCATGACGTAGCACCAACCAGATTGGTGGCTGATTTCATTCATACTTCAGAGCCGTCACGCTGGGGGCGTTCCCCAGAGTGTCGTCACTCGACGACGCAGTGTCTCGTTCCCTCTCAGGGAACAAGGGTTACATACGTAACCCGAGACGTTTTTTCGATACCACTTTCATTTTGAACATGTGTAAAAGCTGGTGACACTTCTGTCAGATGCTGAGAGAAGCGGGTTGTCCCGATTCAGTATGTGGTCAGATGAGATGTTATCAGTCTATATGTCAGAAAAAAAGAAATGTCCTTTTCTCAGTGTCCACCGTTTTACTGTGCTCGCGGTGCACAATGTTTAATACCATGCGCAAATGCCTGTATAGGTCTATATCACATCAAATAGAACAGAAAAGAAACTACAAGCATGCAAAGTCGTAGAACAGTCAGCTATTTAATCATGAAATAACCAAAAATGTGTTATTAAAAATTGTATCGAACATGTATATCTGTGTATTTGACTAACAAATTAATGAAGTTAAGGATCAAATCTGATCATAAACGTATTCCTTTATGGACCACAAAAGTAAAATGTCTGTTTGCTGTCATGAGGTAGTATTTTCTGACCTGTATGTTAGCGCCACAGGAAGGGCACTGTTTAGAGTTTTCCTGCACCCAGTCTTCACTTAAAGAGTCCTCCATTGCTCTTTGAATTAGCTCCTTTTCATAATTCATTTTAAGTAATTCCTTCTCATCTATACTGGCAGCGAGGTACTCATCCCTTATCCTGCGAAGCTCACCTGTTAAAGAAATGCAGACCTCCTTTAAGCTCATTTCAAGACTGGACTAGAGCAATGCTTTTTTGGAAACAACATTTTGAGTTGTCTGCTATTTCCCCCCATTTATTTATGTAATTCTTTATTTCCATAGGCCTAACTGTTCTGGCAAACTGTTGCATACAATAAATCTCTCAAGCTGATTAAAAGACATGACTATGAGCACTTGCAAAAGTATAAAATGGGTTGCTTTTAGTTAAAAGGATGTCATGCACGATAATTTAGATTTATTTTTCACATTTACTTTGCAATATTTATAAAATGTTAGAATAGTAAAAATGAAAAACTAGTGTGCCTAAATGTGTGCAATTTATGTTGCCTACAGTAGGTAAGGAATACAAAAAGCCCCCACATGGAGTGGATGAATACAATAGAAAGATTACAAGAAATTTAGCCTATCGAGAGAGGTTTTATTGGAATACATTTTTTCCTGTTAAAGTTAGATTCACAGAGCTGCAACAGGCAAACAGTAAACACTGTCTTGCGCTCTTTAGCGGCAGCATTTACATTTTTAAAAGAGAAATGAAGAGCAGCCTAAAAATGCACAAATGTCATTATAGCCTATTGTAAATAATTAATTAATGAAATTTAGAGGACCCCCCTCCCCAAGTCTATTTTTTACTTCCTATGGGGGGTCAAGGATCACCCCAGCCCTCCCCTCAGTTCGAGCACTGACACAAACCTTCAGTAACTAAATGTATTATCCAATGTCTTTGCTGCTGAACTTTGATGATACAATTCAACCATGCTAATAAGCAAAACAAACACTTTATAGAGTGCATCCGGAAAGTATTTACAGCACTTAACTTTATTTTTCCACATTTTGTTGTTACTGCCTTATTGCAAAATGTATTAAATGAATTAATGTTTTCCTCAATTCTACAAACAATACCCAATAATGTCAACATTTTGTTTGAACAAAGGTTTGCTTGAAATCTTTGCAAATTTATAAAAATAAAAATAAAAAAAGAGTACAAAATTATACCTTTTAAGGTACAAGTGGCCGTCACTGGGGTGGTACCCTTAAGGGTAAAATTTTGTACCTCCAAGTCAGGTTTAGGCAAGATTGGTCCTAGAGAGCTGATTAAAACATGTCTGTCTAGTCTTGTTGAGCACATGTGGTGTTTTGTTATTTTCTAGCCATGTGCTTTGGTTTGTCATGTTTTGGTTGCGTCATGTCTATTGTTCTGATCCTGCCCCATTCTTGTTATCTCATTAATTGGCCCTACGTGTTCTCCCTCATTTCTTGCCTGATTTGTCATCCTTTATTATTTTATTGTATCTTCAGTTCTGTGCTGTTTCGTCATCATTGGTATGTCTTATGTCCTGTTTCCTGCAGTGTTCATGTTCCTGCTCCTTGTGTTCAGTTTATTTCTAGTTTGGTTTCCCCCCTCGTGTGTTTTGTTTTGTGGTTGTGTTATTTTTATTATTTTTGTTAATAAAATATTATTTTCCTGCATGTTGAGACCTCACTCCATTTCTACATCCCGATTCCCATGACAGAACGAACCAGCCATTAGAGGACTCAGCAAATTATGGATGCTCCTCTTTCTCCAACTTTCCCCATGAAACCCTTCAACCATCTACAAGTCATGAGATTTGTAAACTCCCATTACATTCGTCAGCAGTGAGCTAACGAGAGGGAGTTCGCTTGGGTCTTTCTCGTTGAGGTGGATCATTTGTTCCTGAGTGAGATAGAGAGCAAGGATGTTTTCAACCTGTGTCTGGACATGCCCCTCAGTCTGGAGAAGGCATCTCGGAGAGGATGGAGAGTTTAGGGTTGTGGGAGTTTGTCGACCATCTTGAACCCAGCCCTCCGATGACCATGAGGAATGGGAGACTGGGATCAAAGTTTTTGTCAGTACAAGCTGTCCATGCTGGGAGGATTGTGGCCGGAATGGCCATCACGTCTAGGCTTTCTACCCATGTCCAGAGCCCACTGACGTCCCATGTCTCCATCCAGGTCCCAGTTCCGGTGGTCCCGAGTTCAGGTAGGGCTCCTTCCGGGGAGGTCTCAAGTCCGGGGAGGTCCCAAATCCAGGGAGGGCTCCGTCCGGAAGTCCCGAGTCTGGGGAAATTGTACCTTTTAAGGTACAAGTGGCCATCACTGGGATCGTACCCTTAAGGGTAAATTGTTGTACCTCTAAGTCAGGGGTAGGCAAGATCGGTACGACACTGATTTCCTGCAGAGTTTAGCCCCAACCCTACTAAACCACCACAGTATGAAACTCATGTCTCCCAGCATGCATTGTAGCATTAATTATGTCACCATTGTTGAGATTCATATGCTGATTCTTGATATCTGCATGCGTCTAAACTTTTTTCCCCTTTAGAATGTATTTAAAAATCAGAATTTAGAATGTCAAGAAAGTATTGTTGGTGAATATTATTTATTAACATGTTTAGTCAGTGATGATTTTGGTCAAACATTTTTCTTCATGATAATTTTTGTTTATGGCTTCTTTTGATTTTGCTTCTTTTGATTTTGTTAACACTGTAACACAAACCACAAACTTAACATAAAAAGTCAAGAGTCAAAACAACTAAAGGATAATGGTGTCCAAACATTTAAAAAAAAAAAAACATGAACATCTAAACCTCTGTTAATTCTCAATAAGAGCTTCTATAGAGTCTTTCAGGGTTGGAGCCAAACTCTGCAGGACAGCGACTCACTAGTACACTACTGAACTTGCCTATCCCTGCTCTAAGTAGAGGAAAACAATGCTATAATTGTTCCCCAAGGAACAAAATTGTACCTCCACTGTACCTGAGAGTGTGTACATAAGTATTCACTGGCTTTCCTCGATACTTTGTTGAAGCACCTTTGGCACCAATTACAGCTTTTGTCAAGTCTTTTTGAGTATGATGTTAAAGCTTAGCACACCTATTTTTGAGCTGTTTCTTCCATTCTTCTTTGCAGGACCTCTCAAGCTCCATCAGGTTGGCTGGGGATCGTCGGTGCACAGCCATTTTCTGATCTTTCCAGGGATGTTCAATCTGGTTCAAGTTTGGGCTCTGACTGGGCCACTCAAGACCTTCACAGAGTTGTCCCATAACTCATTTGTAACTCATTTGTTATCTTGGCTGTGTGCTTAGGATCGTTGTCCTGTTGGAAGATGAACCATGTGAGGTCCAAAGCACTCTGGAGCTGGTTTTCATCAAGGATGTCTTTGTACATTGCTGCATTCATCTTTCCCTCAATCCTGACTAGTCTCCCAGTTTCTGCCACTGCAAAACATCCCCACAGCCTGATGCTGCCACCACCATGCTTCACTGTAGGGATGGTATTGGCCAGTTGATGAGAGGTGCCTGGTTTCCTCCAGACATGATGCTTGCCCTTAGGCCAAAGAGTTCAATTGTTGTTTCATCAGACCAGAACATTTAGTTTCTCATGGTCTGGGAGTCTCTAGGAGGAGTCCTGCTTATTCCAAACTTCTTTTATTCACGGATGATGGAGGCCACTGTGCTCATTGGGACCTTCAATGCTGCAAATTTTTTTCTGTACCCTTCCCCCAGATCTGTGCCTAGATACAGTTCTATCTCGGAGGTCTACATACAATTCCTTGGACTTAATGCTTTGTGCTCTGACATGCACTGTTAACTGTGACACCTTACATAGACATGTACCTTTCCAAATCATGTCCAAGCAACTGAATTTACCACAGGTGGACTCCAGTCAAGTTGTAGAAACATCTGGATGATCAGTGGAAACAGGATGCATTTGCGATCGATTTTGAATGGCATGGCAAAGGCTGTGAATACATGTACAAACATTTCAAACAAAATGATTTAATGTTGCCATTATGGTGTATTGTTTGTTGAATGAGGAAAAATTTAAATCCCTTTTAGAATAAGGCTGTAACATAACAAAATGTAGAAAAAGTAAAGCACTGTGAACACTTTCCAGATGCACTGTATGAACTTCACATTTGTTTTCAATTTTAGTTTTTATTGCTGAAGTAACAGTTGAAAGGTTTAGCTACTGTACAGATATCAATTTCATCAGCCTGAGGCTCATTTAGTTCACTTTTGGTGTGAAAGATATATTTTAAAAACAAACAAGCAAGCCCAACCCTGGTGAGAAAAGTAATGCAAAAGTATGTAATGCATTACTTTCCATAAAAATAAATAAGACATTGACTTACTCTTTTTATGCACTGAAAAAATAAAACCCTTGGATCAACTTAAAAAAATTGAAGTAATCGATCACACGAAATATTTTACATTGACTCAAGTAAATAATTTAATTTAGTTTAATTTGAAAAGTTTAAATCCATGCAACCACTTTTTAAAGGTTGATCAAACTAATTATTTTAGATTGGAACAAACTAATTATTTTAAATTGGATCAAACTAACAAATCATTATTTTATGTTGGGATAAACTAATTATTTAAATTAAAACAAAGTAATATTTATAGGCCAAAGTAAATTAATTATTTTAGGTTGTCTCAAATTAAGATGTCATTATTTAAAATGTATAATCAAAACAAAAAAAAAGCTTTTAAAACATTTTGATCAATGACTATCATAACACTTTCCTTTAGAACACATTTATATTTATTGTTCAATGAAGATGTTCACATGTATGAAGAACAGTCTCCTTCACACAAAAATACAAATTTGTTACAAATAATCAAATCACCACTTGATGACATCACATTAGTAGTAATATTAAATTAGGAATGTTTGTCCTGACAACACAGTTCACCATAAAACATCCTAAAATACAATTAAAATATTAAGATACAAATGTATTTCATGTCCATAAATGTATATGATGATGAACAGTCTCTTTCAGCTGAACACCAGAGACAAATCCTGGATCTGCTCCTCAGACAGTGAACAGTGAACACTGCATCAGTTTCTGATACAGAGCTGTAAGCTCTACATTTAAAGGGTTAGTTTACCCAAAAATAAAAATTCTGTCATTAATCACTTATCCTCATGTTGTTCGACACTCGTGAGACCTCTGTTCATCTTCGGAACACAATTGAAGATATTTTAGTTGAAATCCGATGGCTCAGACAGGCCTTTAATGACACCAATGTCATTTCTCTCTCTTAAGACCCATAAAGAGTTCTGATTGGGCCAGCGCTTCCCGTGTTGTGATTGGACAGCAGCTTAGCGCACTTTGCCCGGAAAGGTCCCGCCTCTTACCATAACGGGGCGATGCAAGCGCTGAATGCGCGCTCTTCTCCACGTAGGAGAGCAACGAGACCACGCCCCCTATTTTGTGTGTTCTTGTGGGTGGAGCGTTAGTCAACAAACGGTTCTAGTGACGTCATTACAGCAGGAAGTGCAGCAGTGTAGTCCAAACCGGCTGTTCGCTGTAGGCTTTGAAAGGGAACTTCTGTTAAATAAAATATCTCGCTTGGCATTGAACTTTGAGCTTTATAATTTTACAGGTATTATTTATGCTCTAACAGCAACATTTCACACTAACTAAAGTTTGAAAGATAGAATTGCGAAGAACGGGACCTTTAATGACAGAATATTCGTTTTTGGGCGAACTAAACCTTTAAATATAACCTATTTGTATGCAATATAGCAAGCAGGTTCCGGACCTCTGATCCTTCAATGACAATTTTAATGTCTTTTGGTGGATGAAGAGGATCCTCTTTCCCAGTGATAAAGATCGCCATGGTTGTTTGCTCCAGTTCTTCAATCTCATTTTCCTGCATAAAAAACAAAGAGAAAATAAGTACATTATAGTTTCAGAACTCTCCCATTTTCAGCTCTTACACACTCTAAACTGAACTTGAATAGGCGCGTGACGAGTGAGAGCAAAGCGAGGCCGGTAAGTAATTGGATGATCAGTGCCAACTGCACGTCACACTGGTCTCAGAGCTTTCACAGAGGAGTGAAGGGAGAATAAAAGGAGGAGCGACGACAGTGAAGGAAGAGAGAGGACCAGGCATGGATTTTACATAGCATATAGGTGTTAAGTCATTTCCAAATGGATTCCTTTGGACACACTTATTTTGACAGTGTTCCAGGGAAGACAAGGAAAAAAAAGATTGTTTTGGTACGTCTGGACATGGTCTAAGTGTTCACAGCTCAAAATTCAGCAACAAAGATTTCTTATAAATCGTGTTAAAATCTCATCTTGTGAGCTGAGTTTCTCATCACACCCCTATTTATTAAAAGTGGCTAGGAAAACCTAGACTATGACCATGTTAGTCTGTAGGTGTTATTTGTGTGAGCAAGTGAGAGAGATGCCCTTACCTGGTATTCTTTGAAAAGGTGCGCAAAAGGTTTGCCGAGGTAGATCAGAGATTTGAGGATGCATTCTCTTCTGATGGTGATGTCTGCAGTCTGAGTAAGAACAATAACTATGAATTAAAATTAAACAATTACAAAAAAAAAAAAAACACTATTCAGCCATGGATCCCACTGATTATCAAATTCATAGATACCTCATCTAAAACCTGCAATGTCCTGGTGGACTCCTCCCTTGCTCCTGATGACCTCCAACAGTTTGGTGGAGTGCTTGTCCAACTGCACCAAGAACTTGTAATCCAACTTGTCACCAAAGGAACTGTTGTAATTCGCATGAACTTAAATTGATCTTAAAAGTAGAGCATACAGAAATAAGTTTAGAAGATGGTGAACACAAAACAGAATCCCCAGCACAACCGTACTAAATTACAACAACAACAACTCATTAGTGAATCAACAGTTAGGTCTAAAAATGTGGAATGCCAGGGTATGGCAAATGCCATACGTAAACGAGTAGTCGTGTGCCCAGTCTATTCTCTGCTATATGCCGACCTAAAACATTCACTTTCATAAAATCATCATCAAAGCAGTCCATATGTGACATCAGTTAGTTAATTCGAATCTCGAAGCATCGAAAATACATTTTGGTCCAAGTATCACAAAAACTATGACTTTCAATCTACGACGTGTTCCTCAAAAAAAGATTAAAATGGTTCATGAATCAGTGAATTAATCAATGATTCGGATCGCCAATGTCACGTGATTTCAGCAGTTCGGATCGCGTGTCGAACTCCCAAACTGCTGAAATCACGTGACATTGGCGATCCGAATCATTGATCAATTCACTGATTCACGAACCGTTTTAATCTTTTTTTAGGAACACTAAAGAGAAGACAATGCTGAATAAAGTCTTTTTGATATTTTTGGACCAAAATGTATTTTCGATGCTTCAAGAGAATCTAATCAACCAACTGATGTCACATATGGACTACTCTGATTATGTTTTTATTAGCTTTCTGGAAATGGACAGTAAAGTGGGCATTGACTGCATATGCTCTGGGACTAAAATATAAAATATCTTAAACTGTGTGTGAAGATGGAGGTCTTAAAAGTAAGGAACGACATTAGGGTGAGGAGTTAATGACATTAATTTCATTTTTGGGTGAACTAACCCTTTAAGAGCTGGAATAGAGTGTGGCCCCTTTAAGAGCTGCGAGTTTCACTATTGAACTGCCGGTATTTTGTGTGTGTGTGTGTGTGTGTGGAACTGTGCCGCGATTCACGCAAACTGTGAGAAACACAGACTCGGGAGCACTCTTTTTCAGAAAAGTAACCTGCTTATTCGTTTTAGCTGATTGTAATGTATTTAGTTCAATACTGTAAGCAGTGATGGTGTTAATGATTTACCTCAGATATATGAGCAAGCGCTTCAGAGCGCTCGGACTGCAGAGAATGTGCTCAGCGAAAAAACACACTTTTCTTTTGAACTGGAGTCTAATAAAAGTCAAGCAGAAAATATTGTAGCTTATATAGGCTATAACTGCACTTGTTTCGAGAAATGTTATTGTTAACTCTTTCCCTTGACACGGTCAATGCCCCCACAAAATGAATTTAGATAGTTTGCATGCATTTAGGTTATTACTCACCCGCCCAATGAGGGGCTAAAATAACCGAACGTTATAGTTTGAATGAAGATTACGAACATTTTGAGTGCTATCTTAAAAGTTAATTTACACGCTATCAAGCGTTAGCGCTGAAATTACGGCCAGACTCAAGTCCCGTCAGATATAGCCTACTTGAGGTAAAAACGTTAACGGTAGACAAAGTTTCTCTTACCTTATCAATGTTCCTCGTAGTTCTGTCTCGGAGCCTGGCTGGATGGGTCTGACGTCCGTTGAAATGTAACGTTATCGTCACGGCCACCCCTCAAGTTCGTGCTGTGTTCTTCTCAGACAGTTCTCAGACTTTTTTTTTTTTTTTTTTTTGAACCACAGAGAGCGGGATCTGCAAGTCAACAATGCGCATGTGCAAATCCTGCTTAATCTAAAAAAAATGCTCTGATCAAATTAATAAATTCAGTTTAATGTCCCGCTGCCCATTTAGATTCTATCAATGTAAAAAAATGGATTGAACCATAAATCTAAGCTAAAATGTTTACTTGACATGAAAAAATTAAAAAAATTAAGCTATTTCAATGAGAAAATACACATTAAACGAACAACACTAAAGTTATACTTTTTTCAGTGTGGAGTAACACAATATTATAATGCATTACTTTTAAAAGTAACTTTCCCCAACACTGCCTCTTTAAATTCCTCTTCTTTCTTGTCTGTATTTCACATCTGTGTAATTTTTTGCCTATATCTTCCTAATAAATCTGCTATTGTGTACTATGAATATTGTTGGCTCTGTGACAAATTGATTCCTCTATTGTTGCTTTGGATAAAAGTGTCTGCTAAATGCATAAATTTAAGTCGCTATACATTTAACTGACTGACCTAATTGTACTTGTGTTTATGAACATTGCTATTCCACTGTGATCTTACTTTCTTTGCAGAGAGATAGGCCATGGTATGTTCGCTTGCAGAGGGTGCAGAAGACGAACTGGCATGAGGGGCAGATGCCCATGTTGGCATCAGGCTCGATCATCACAGCCATGCAGCAACTCATGCGTGGACAATAAACAACATCTGGCATTAGGTTCAGACTCGACTGCAGAAGGAGGCGATCATAGCGGGCAAATTCATCTTCACCCACGAGAAGCTTCACCTACAGTATAATGGCAGTATAGTAGCAATAGTTTGTCTTAACCCACTGTTCAAACCGTTAAAATGCTTAATAGTCAAAACCTATATATAACTTATACTCAGACACAAACACCCAAGAAAAAATACCTGTGCAGGAGAGGCCATGGACATACACTCAGGCTCAGGGCAGGTAAGGGACTGGACTTGGCCATCTCTAATCTGGACCTGAAAGTATTCCTTCACGCAGGCCTTGCAGAAGACATGCTGACACTCCTTGAAGACCAAAGAGTTGGAACCCAGATTCTCAGAGAAGCAGATTCCACAGCAAAAAACCTTGCCATCAAACACCTTCTGTTTCTGAGCTTCATTAAAATCCAGCAGCTGGGTAAGTATATCTGTGTGAGGGTCAAATTCTTGAACCGCTCTTTGGTCCAACTCTTGCACTTTACTCTTTTCTACAGCAGTGTCCACTGCTTGGTTCTGACCAGATTCATATTGAGGCTGCCCACCAATGGTTTGGATCTTGAGTGGAGATTGGATGTTCAGAAATTCAAGAGTTTCTTCCTTTAGAAACTGGATCCAGGTAAAAAGAACCACATTGCTCCTGTTCTCTTCCCATAGTTCGTCCAGTCTCTTGCAAAGTGCGGTGATCTTTTAGACATTAAATAACTTATTAATTGAACGGAGTTCATATTAATCATGATTCAAATATCATGCCCAAAAATAAAAGAACAAATAATTCTATAAATAATACACTAGCTCAAATGCTAAAAATACAAACCTGGACTCTTGAAAGCCATTTGGAGCTTAGAGTAAAGACTGGAGCTGATGATGAAGGGTAGTCTGTAGGTAGTTCAAAACTCAGAACCAAGGGGGGTAGAAAGGACATTGCACACTCTATGCATGCCTCCCCTATGAAAAATATGCACAACACATAAAGACTATGGAGAACAGATGCATTAGAGCTCCAAAGTTAATTGAATAAATTAAAGGTGTCATAAACTGGCTTATAAAAAAAAAATTATACTGTTGTCTGAGGTCAGCTAATGACGTTTGTGTGGTTTTTACATTCAAAAACATCATAACTAATAAGTAATAGGCTATTTTCTACACTGGTTTTGAGGCTCTCTCCTGAACGCTGGGTTTTAATGGGTGTGCCACACTGGAGACTTGGAAGTAAACGCCCTTCAAATGTCACTTCAAGAGCCTTGAAGTGACATTTCCTTGAAGTGAGCCTTCATTACCCCCCTTGGTTCTGAGAGAGAATAGCAGAACAAGAAAGGAATATTATGAGATTCAGATATGTGTCTGAGTCCAGCGTGCTAAAGGTATCATCTGTTAGACACGTACACATAAGCAAAACGATCTATAACAATGCAATACTATTACATATAAAAAACACGTTTTACTAACATAAGTGTGTTGCACCCATAGACTGTAAAAAAATATGGACGTAGTGTCCGTGACGTCACCTATAGGATTCCGATAAGCCGTTCTGAAGCTTAAAGTAGGGCGAGCTGGGCGTTGCCATCTTGTGAGCGGGTCATCGCGTGTCACTCCCGGATAACAGAAAATGGGCAAAAAGGCGGGATGTGCGCGGAGCTTATGTGACACAATGACTATAGACGGAGGATAAATGGCTATCCACTTGTAGCAACGCCCTTAATTATGCAGAACTTTAAGGCTTTATATAACATAAACGAATGAGTTATAAAAAAATTCACCCCCTTCACAGTTGTCATGAAGATCAAAATTAGCCTTATAGGCCAAAACCACAATTTGTACCAGGCTGTAAACATGTTTTTTTCTGCTGTAAATTTGAGAATTTTAACATGGGGCTCAGTGAGATTCTACTCCCTTCTGGAGCCTGTCCCTAGTGGCCAGTTAAGGAATTACAGTTTACATTACTTCCGTATTGGCTTCAAGAGAGATCGCGGGAGGTTGCCGCTTGGTTGCACCATTCCTCCTGTCGGATCCAATTTATCCTGCTGGCTAGCGCAATCTGAACGGCTCCATGAGTCAGTGGGCGGGGCTACTGAATTAGATGTGCTTATTATTCTGTAGAGGCGGTGTTTCGTCATTCGATGACGTTAAAATACGAACACAATGGCTTCCTTGGCCTGGTGTCTATAAAAGCTTTTCTTTGACTAACAAGTACGTTTTCAGCTCTGAAACTTACAGTATATTCTTATATCACCATGACCTTTTAAAACCTTTTAAAAATTAGTACGTTTTTATTTTTTTAACCAAATCTTGTATAAAATCTTACCCTTGACTAGCAGTCTGAAGTTGGGAGGAAGCTCAAGGCACAGATGGATCTTGCCACTCTGTTTTGATTCTGTCCTGTGAAACTCCTCTTCATCATATATGCTCGCTAGAGCCAGCAGTTCATCTGTTTGTGCTTCCTGGTTGGCTGACATTTGAACATTCCTGAGATCAATATAAAAACAAGTATAGTACAACTTCTTCAATGGATTTATAGACTGCTATCTGCCAAACTGATGCATGCCAGTGCAAAAACAGGGACTGAATGTATAACAAGTTGTTTTAGAGCTAGCATAAAACATTGCATTTAACTTCTGTATGCATGTCTGTATGTCACTCTGAAGGGGTTTATTCTGCGATAACAACCAGCTGGATGTATATTATCCCGCTTATTACCCGGCTACTTGTCTCATGTAAATTAGACACAAAATATTTTCTTGAGTTTAAATATTTTATTAGCTCTTGCGCAAAGCTTCCGTGAAAAAAAACAGTTCCAAACTGCTTTAAGCCTTTATCTATTGCTGAAGATTTTTTTAAAGGGGGGGTGAAATGCTGTTTCATGCATACTGATCTTTTTACACTGTTAAAGACTTGGATTCCCATACTAAACATGGACAAAGTTTCAAAAGTTAAGGTGGACGTTTGATGGGAGTATTTCTTTGTCAAAAATACTACTTCCGGGTTAGTCATAAGTTTCGGCAAGTTTTTTGCGATCATGTGTCCCCTTGACGTTAATGGGGGCGGAATTTCCTTGTATGGGCCTTACGGACAATTCTACCGGAAGAGCGTGAGAGAGAGAGAGGGAGAGAGCGAAAGCAACAGCCTACGCCCATCAAAGCGCTGGCTCGTAGGCTGCTGCACAGGTGATGTGCACATAACAATGACATCAAAAAAGTGCGTTTTTGGTTGCCAGACCAAGACAGTCCTGCACAGATTCCCCAAAAACCCTGCGTTAAGGCAACAGTGGATGTAATTTGCTTTTCCAGATCAGCAACTGAGTTGCGCGAATGTTTATATCTGTTCGCTGCATTTCGGTGCCGACTGTTTCATAAACAAGGCCCAGCTCGACGCCGGATTTTCCAATCGCCTAATGCTGAAGGATGGAGCAGTCCCAACGATAAAGGTCCCAACGTTAGAACCGCAGGCGGTGAGTAAGACTGCTTCAAATGTCTGTGTTTTTGCCTATGCTCATCAAGTAGCCCAAACATGATCACGTATAGTTAATTGATCAATGGAGCATGCGATGTGTAGTGCGTGTACATTTGTTTAGCTGGCCACTATATGTGTAACTTTATGTTTGTGTATTGTAAAAGCACTCCAAACAACAATACACAAAGAGTGGGGAAATATGTTGAACTAAATAAGCACGCTTCTTCATTCAAATGCGCTACTATTCCGTGTCTTTCTATGTAAACACTAACTTAACCTGCCGTGCAAAACCAGTCCGCTTAATAACGTTACAATTGTCTACACAAACCACGCGTAAACACACACACACACACACGTGCACAACTGCACTTCCCACATGTACACCTTCAAAGACAAAAATACGACGATATAATTCAAGTATAAATATGTAAATAACACAAGCCGCTAAGCATATTATATAGTTAGTGTATAACTTGTACCACATAGAGACGTCCTGCTCTAGTCGTTTTTGCTGCTGCTCCTGTTCAACTGCAGCCTCTGGGTCTGATTCCGGATCATAGATGTATGGCTGTATCTGATTAAAAGCCATATTTTTATTTTGAATAAAGTTTTTTTCCCGCTGTTAGGGATGACACAGCTTTACGACGCACTCGACTCAACACAATAGCAGCAGCGCGCACACGTCACTATTTAGCTCCGCTCACACAATACGCCCCCACCCGCTCGGCTTTTTTCGGAAAGACTCGGAACAGCGCATCTTTCTTATATAATTATAAAAAAAATTAAGACTTTTCGGAGATATGCAGGATGCAATGCTACTCTATAGGTACTCAAGATTGACATGACACTGACTGAAACTGAGTGTTTCACCCCCCCTTTAACATACATTTTGAAATTAATTCTGAAAGGGTTAGTTCACCCAAAAAATGAAAATTAGCCCATGATTTACTCACCCTCAAGTCCTCATATGTGTATATGACATTCTTCTTTTAGACGAATACAATGGAGCAACTAGATTCTATTTACACTCAGTTAAATCAACATATTTTTTTAGATGATATTTACACTAAGTGCAAATAGCTTTAGATTCTATTTACTAAGTGAAAATTGTGATATGTTCTATTTACACCATATAAAGTTTCAGTCCTTTGCTATATAAATAGTAATTATATGCAGTTTATACTTTAATTTGACAGATACATATTTGCACCTCAGTATTCTTGTACATTAACAGGATGCAATAATGAGAGAATGTAAATTGTTATTTTCATTTAAATTATTAAATAAATGCAGCTTTAAAGGGACAATAAAAGCCCTCCCTACACCTACCCCTATCCAATAAATGCTTTTATCATAATTAAACATTTCGTTAGGCACGTTATTTCCACCTTTAGAACATTTTCTTCTCCACATTCTCTTTCCGATGTGATTTGTGATGAGAGAGAAGAGCAAGCTCTGTAAAAGGCAGATTCAAACCTGTGTTGATCGCGACAAAACAATGATCTATTAGCCATACGCTTTACTGATTGCACCACTGAGTTTGTTGAATTATTCAAAAAAAAAAAAAAAAATTGTAATCTTGTTTGGCACAGCCAGGCATTGTTAGGTGGAGCTAGTGCGAATAGCTCTTGCCATCAAGGCACACTATTTGCAATTTTTTTGCAGTCTGAATAGACACTCCGTATTGTTTTTAAAAATTCCTGGCTAACATTCATCCAAGTAGTAGTTACAGCAGTTTTTAAAGTCCATAAAAAATGCAGCTGTCCGTCAAATAACTCCAATGGGTTAATAGAGGCCTTCTGGTTCTAATCGTTGCGTTTGTGTAATAAAAATATCCATATTTAAAACTTTTTAAAGTAAACCCTTAAAGTCTTCCATTGTAACCCATGGTGGTTAAGTGTTTTACAGCCACAAGATGGCAGACAGTCAACGCTAGCTTTAAGCAGAAGTACCGGTCAAGAGAAGTCGTAGTACCCGGATGAGCGCTGTGTTATTCCTTTTGGTGGTTGTTATCTGGAAATAACATAACACTGGAATGCCCGATTGACCAATCAGAATATATATATATATTAGGGCAGGGAATTTAAAGGGGGGGGGGGGGGGGGGGGGGGGGGGTGAAATGCTGTTTCATGCATTCTGAGCTTTTTACACTGTTAAAGACTTGGATTCCCATCCTAAACATAGACAAAGTTTCAAAAACTAATGTTGGACGTTTGATGGAGTATTTCTGTGTTAAAAATACTCCTTCCGGTTTCTCACAAGTTTCGCAGAGTTTTTTTTTCGAGTATGGCTCGACTTGACGTTAATAGAGCGGAAGGTTATTGTATGGGCAGTATGGGCTCTTCTCCCGGTAGGGTGCGCGCGCGCGCGTGACTAGAGCGAGAGAGGAAATGCACGCCCATAAACACTCTTTCAAGCCGCAGATCCAGTCGTCCGTGAACACTTATGTCGGTTATAGTCCGCGCCGCGCTCCACTTCATTCCTCCACTTTGACATCAAGCAACTTCAACGCTTCAGCACAGCATTCCGGGAAGGCAGCGCTGCATTTGAACCGATTTGAACGCAGAAATGACGGGAAGCTTCACAACAATTGGAATACTACTCTATAGGTACTCAAGATTAACATGAGATTGACTGAAACTGAGTGTTTCACCCCCCCACCCCTTTAACGCATTAATTAATTAATCAATACGCAAAAAATAAATAACATAATTTTAACCACAATTATTTTTGCACCAGGGAAAGTTTTTCAATGAATGAGTTTCGACGGACCGATTATATTGGAACACCAACTAGCGTTCACGAGTCACGACAACAACAAACCAGTGTGAACATGAACGAAGAAGCTGATGAGACCACTTTGCTTGGCCCCGTGGATGGGAAATTTTGTTTAAAAAAACGAAAGGATGGCAGCGTCGACAACAGCATGGTTGTGTGCAAGCTATACAACAAGGAATTTGCGTATCACCGCAGCACATCGAGCCTCAAATATCACAAATACGCTATTGCTACACTTAATGGCAAACATTGCACTGGTCTGCTGGACTGAAATAAATAAACAATATTTTGTTAATTAAGCTTATGTATTCAGTCATTATTCAATGGTATACTAAAAATCCATGTGAAAAATTACTTCTCACTGTTCTTAGGTCAAATATTTATATGCAATTAAAATGCGATTAATTAATTCGTTTTTTTTTTTAATCGAGTCCCGGCCCTATAATTATATATATATATATATATATATATATATATGTGTGTGTGTGTGTGATTATATTTACAGTTAATTCAGAAATTTACCATGGTGAACATATTTAGAGAGTTTGTGAACCCTGCAAGTGTTCAGTCATTAAATGTAAAATTATAATACTAGCAGTTAGTCATACAGTATAGCTTACAATATGACCCATAATCTGCCCCACATAAATTTATAATCAGGAGCCGCTTATATGTTAACACAATTCAGTTTGTAGCATGACAACGTTTTAACGCAGAGGGAAACATTTTCAGATGGTCCCTTAATATCACGCGCATCCTTATATTCACTTGTTTAATATCACGCTAAAGCCTATAGCAGACGGCTTTGTGTATTTTTTTTTTTTTTTTTAACCATAGCCTGGTAAGAGATGTTGCCCAATATAATACTAGAATTCCCTAAAATCTAGCACATTGTAAGGGGCAAACTCAACTTTAGGCTATAGCCTAACTAGAGAAAATAAATGACACGTAATAACACGTCTAATTACGTCAGCAACTGCTTTAACGATTAGTCAGTTCACTCTCTTTATTCTGAATGATCGGCCAAGAAAATGAATAGCTTCTAAAGTGCTTAGTATTGTTATTTCTTACCTCTTTCTTTTTCTTCTTCTTAGTTTCTGGCAAACCGGCACATCGTGTGTTCCGCCCACAGTCTATTCCGCCACTACTGGGTGTGATTCCCTGGTCGATGCAGAGCTTTGCTTGGTCTTAAAGCCTTCGATTTACACATATTTCTCTCTCTGTGTCTGTGATTACGCAAAACTTCACAATAAATGAAGCTAAAGATAACATGCCCCATACAGAGTGCGCACTTTGCACGGGTGAAGTCATGAAAGTATGATGAGAACGCAATAAAAAGCACTGGAGAACAATATTCATCTCAGTGTGTGTTTGTGCAAGGGCTCTCTCTCTCTCTCTCTCTCTCTCTCTCTCTCTCTCTCTCTCTCTCTCTCTCTCTCTCTCTCTCACACACACACACACACACACACACACACACACACACACACACACACACACACACACACACACACACACACACACACACACACACACACACACACACTTTATGACCAGGTCAACAAGCATACAATAGAAAACGTTAGTGTTGTTACTGTAAAATGTAAAGAAAAACAAGCAAGCAGATGTATTATCCATTTATTAGATTTTCTTCTTCTTCTAGTTAACCTGAAAAGATCACAAAGGAAAGAGTTGTCTGTAATCCAGTCTGAGGACCCCCAGGGGGCTGCAAGGGACTATATAAATGAGAAAATAAATTATAAATTAGTTATAAATAAATACATAAATAAATAAATGTGATTAAACTTCTGCCAGATCTGACGTAGGGATGAACTTTTTTGGTCTTCAAATTTTTGGCTGCCATTCACTGCCATTATAAAGCTTGCACGAGCCAGGACATTTAATATATATATATATATATATATATATATATATATATATATATATATATATATATATATATATATATATATATATATATATATAACTCTGATTGTATTTCTCTGAAAGAAGAATGTCATACACCTAGGATGGCTTGAGGGGGAGTAAATTATGAGGGCATTTTCCTTTTTGAGTGAACTATCCCTGGAGCTTAACCCTGCATTTTGGGCCCCAGGCAGGGAAAGTCCCTAAATGTATGGCCACTCCATCACAGGATTCACACACAGACACATGCACACTTGCTGACAATTTAGTGTGTCCAATTCACCTGAACTGCACGTCTTTGGATTGGGGAAGAAACCGCAGACACATGGAGAACATGCAAACTCCACACAGAAAGGCCTCCTGTGGACCCGACCCGGGACTCGACCCGACCTGTGAGGCGACAGTGCTACCCACTGAGCCACCCCAAGATTAGAATTAGTGTGTCTCAAATCAAAGTATGCCAAAATGAGTATCCCAAAGATACCAGATGGTCTACTTTCCAGCTTTGCTTTGAAGGAAGATTCAGTTCAGAACTACAAGCACAAATTAAAAGACCCGCAGTGCTTCATCACTAGAGTAAGTAGAATGTTTGTATGCTGTAAAAACTACTAATGAGATGCTATTAAGCTCATTAAGAGACAAAAAGAAAGGTGTTGCCATTAGTCAAATCTGCATCATTATGCAAAGCCAGCACGAGCAAAGTTCTTTGCTTGAGACTGTGCTGCTACTTTTATTTCCTATTTGGTAAATAAAATGAAACGTGGAGTGTGTATAAAGACATTGGGCCCAATTTTAACGATCTGAGCGCATGGCTCAGGTGCACTTAGGGCATGTTCGAATCCGATTGTTGCTCAATGGCGCAGTCGTTTTTTTTCCCCTCAAAATAGCAACACACCAACAATGCATCTGACCACACCTAGATTTCACACCAGCACGTCAATGGGCGAACAGATGGGCGCGTGGCACAGGACGTGAAAATGATAAACTGGGCTAAATCGGCGACTGGCTAAACTAGCAAAAAACACTTGCATTGCGACTGGCATCACATTGTGCGGTGTGTATGAAAGGGCCATTGACTATGATTGCACAGTAAAAAGTAAAGTAAACAGTCTATGGCTTGAAGACTTCTTTTGTTACACATTTAAAATTATGTATTTTTCCTTTACAAAACAAGTAATTGTTTTAATGGTATAAGTAGGTGAATTTGCATGTAGCAACATGCAAGACTGTATGTCAGTGGTTATATCATTTTAAATGAAAAATCGGCACTTATATTTACTTTGTGGAATTTGTGATTATATGTAAAAATCAATGGCGATAGTTTTTAATTTCTCTGTGTACTGGCACTTGAGGGTTCTACTTGTCTACAGTTGCAACTTGCAAGTCTTTGGTTCTACAGTAAAACAGCCCTCTAGAGGCTGAAATACACTCGACATGGATTTTGTGACACATGCCTTATTCATTGTACATGAAAAAAGCCACTATATGTCAGCATTTAACTAATTATACCATCGCGCATTGATTGTTGTCTATGTAGTGGCTGTAGGGGTCATTATTGTCGAGAACTGCAAGGCAGATCCAGCAGAAATACTTCTGACAGGAAAAGCAGGTCATCTTGTTGCAGCCCATTTCTTTCTAAAAAACAAAAACACAAAAAAAAGGGGGGGGGGAGTACCCAGGGCCCGGACTTCTTTAGAAACTTCTGTCAGTTTTCTATACATACATATACATGCACTAACATTAGTATAGAATTTATGTACAAATGACTTATTTTGTTTACATTTTAAGTGTTTTATGATAAAAATGCAATACCCCACCCATTGGTATCACCATGGTATTTGGTACAGGGAAGATGGTTTGTACCCAGGGCCCAAAATGTTGTGCTACACCGCTGCCTTTCGGAAGGCTGCGTCCTCCGGAGGTTGCATTCGAAGGCTGCATACGTCATAAGACCGTCTCATTTCAAAAAAGTGAGTAGGACACTTCGAATGCGATCTTCAAATGCGCCCTTCCTTCACAGGATTTCGGAGTGTGCATGAGGTGTATCCTTCACGGCTGGAGATAACCCACAATTCTTTGCGTCGCTGTTAACAACCATAATTTTTCTTATATTATATGCAAAAACGGCACCACTGCCTGATATACATGCAAGCGTAGGTGTGGTGTTTAAATTAAAGGACAACTCTGGTGAGAAATGAACCTAGGGGTAATTAACAGATGGTTACAGAGTAGATCGTTCTCTGGGATGCGTTTTCATGAAAATTGAATGTAAAGAGTTTTATCTCTAAAAACAGATTAGCTTATAACGCTAGTCTATGGGGCACCGGGTAGTGAAATTAAATCACTAGTTAATACCACTAACAAGGCTGAAAATAGCCTCACACTAACACGGTAGCATAATGAGGGTCCCTACATGCAAACCGAAGCATTGAGAACTTTGTAAGAGTACAAACAGTTTAATAAGAAGATACTGTATAAACATAGTGCCTTACGCGTTCACGGACAGGCACCATCTTGGAAAACAGTCTCGACTCATCGAGCCACGAGCGCTGTGCTAAGTGATGAACTGTGACTTGGAATCTCATATGGTCTGTTGTTTCCGGAAGAAAACACTGAACACAACAGAGAAAATAAATAAATAAAAATAAAAATGTCCATGTTATTACATTTCCCAAACTTAATTCCTATCGATCAGCTCACTTAGAACAGCGCTCATGGATCGATTCGTCGAGACTGTTTTCCAAGATGGTGCCTGTCCGTGAACGCGTAAGGCACTATGTTTATAAAGTATCTTCTTATTAAACTGTTTGTACACTTACAAAGTTCTCAATGCTTCGGTTTGCATGTAGGGACCCTCATTATTCTACCGTGTTAGTGTGAAGTTATTTTGAGCCTTGTTAGTGGTATTAACTAGCGATTTAATTTTACCACCCTATGTCTACCCTGTGCCCCATAGACTAGTGTTATAAGCTAATCTGTTTTTAGAGATAAAACTCTTTACATTCGATTTTCATGAAAACGCATCCCAGAGAACGATCTACGTGGTAACCATCTGTTAATTACCCCTAGGTTCATTTCTCACCGGAGTTGTCCTTTAAGTAGTTCAAGCTTGTTTTTATTTTTTAAGCTCTATTACCTCAAACAGATGGTTGTGATAAACAGGATTACAACTGTTTAGTGCATTTTAAACATTTAGAACAGTACATTGCTGTCAAGACAAGAAACATTTCATCGTCATTTTCAAGTTATAAATCATTTTCATTCATTTAACTGGCGTGAGAGCGCAGCGAGGCTGAACTTGTTGGCATAGCAATGTGATACTTCCTGCCTGTGTGTCCTACGAAGGACGTCTCGTTTAATTCTGATTGAGGACACTCCGTATACTGCATCCTACACAGGACGTGTCCTCCGGAGTACGCAGCCTTCGAAATTTAATGAAATGAGACACAGCTACAGTCACATGGGCTTGTAGGAACTTTAAAAAAACGTTGCCACTTAACAGTGTCACAAGCAAACCGCACTGATTCACCGGAGTACTGATCACACCGGAGTACACATCACCTCATCACTGCCAGCACTTAAGCCCCACACACACAGTCAGTCACTGTCCGGTCTCGTTTGTAATAGGACTTACCCGATTACTTACCTCAAGGACTAACATTGTGCTACTCACCTGGTTCCTTAGTCTTCAGTGTCTCCTTGCCTCCAGTGTGTCTCCTTGTCTTCGTCTCCGGGTTTCCTTGTCTCCATGGTTCAGCTACTCGTCTTCCACATCCACCTGCAAGAACACTGAGTATTGTCATCCAGATATCCACTATTCCTGAACTTCCATCTCACATGATCCAGTTACCAGTAGTGATGGCGAAGTGAAGCTTTTTTTGAACCAGTGAAGCTTTCAGCACAATTGAATCAGAAAAAGGTTCATTACTCGAAGCTTTTCAAATCAGAGCTCGATGAGGACCTATTCTGTTGAAAGTGAGGGAAAGCGCTGTGTCGCAAAATAATTTGAAACCATTGTCTTATAAGTAAAAAAATAAAAATAAAATAATGAATAGATGTATAAATGAATTAATCAATATGTTAAATACATGACAACAATGTGTTTCATTGCATACTCCTAAAATCAAAATTTTGTAAAACTTGATACAGAATAAAGCAAGTAGACGAACACACACACTCAATAAACTAGCACAATACAAGTTCTAACCACCCGTGTCGTGCTTTTTGAATCTGAGTACGAAGCAGTCACGTGGGCGTGTGTGAACCGAAGCTTCGGACGTCATAGGTCACGTGATTTTGATAGAACGAATCAAGCATCGATACAAAGCTTCGGAGCTTTGGTATCACTGTTAACATCACTAGTTACCAGTCTGCCTTACAATAAACTGTGCTTATTACCGTCATCTGATCTCCGTGTCTGTCTGTCCGTAACAAGCAGTCTGCTGTTGCATCAGTAAATGCAACTTGAATTTTCCTGGGAAATCGATGGTTAGGGATTAGGGAGAGACAATGCCAGGCCTCATTCTGCATAGTTTCTTAAGGGTCGAGATCAAATGATCTGCATCTCCTGCGCTGCATCACTCCCATAATATCTGTCACCACTTCAAATTAATGCACGGCTCAGATTAACTGTAAAGCATGTGTGTAAATACAATTATAATTTTAACAATACAATTATAAAGTAATTATTCCATCACAAATAAATCAATCAAGTGGCTTTTGTCTATAGTATTATCTACTACACAATATTATATTATTTTCAATCGAATCTTCGGGGGTGTTATGAAATGTGGATCATATCATTTTGGCAATATGGGGGTGCTCGATATTTTGCCGCGCCACATCTTTAAAATTCAAACACATTGTTTTCAAGGAGTGTATGCACACCAGCGGCGGCATTCGGTGCCTCTCCGCGGCGATTTCCCTCAAATTGTCAATGTACATACTGATATTACCCTGTGCTAAAAGATGCACCCATCGAGCATCTTTTCTGTCAGAAGTTGATTGTCGAAAATTGAGCTTGCATGTATAATGTGCGCGTTCGATGTGAGATATCTGAGACACGGCGCTGAGCTTCGCATCCGGTGTGTGACCCCCTTTAGGCACAATCGGCTTAAGAACGTAAGAACGTGCATGTGTATGCACTCAAAGTGTTCTTTTCCTCTCTAGGCAGGTATTTTTTAGGGTTATTTATCAAAATTTTCTTTTATATAGTTGTGTGATGTTCTGTATTTCGATCCCCACCCAACCCATTCACACACACATAGATGATTCGACCATAGAAAGATTCGACAATTCTGATTCAAATGTCTAAATCCTTGGTCGGGGACACCCTTAATTATTACTAGTATTTAAAATTATTATTGCTCCTGTTTCAGTAAGGAAATCTTGAAATAAAGTAGCAGTGGCTGGGTCAGAAAAGAAGCAATCTAATCCTGTTTACATTAAATAAGATGCTCCTGAGCAGGTTTAAAATGATAGTTCACCCCAAAAATGAAAATTCTGTCATTAATTACTTACCCTCATGTTGTTCCAAACCCATAAGATCTTCGGAACACAAACACTATCTTTCTGGGCCTTGAAAGTGGTAATTAAATAGCTGTCTATGGAGGAGCCTGGGAGTTCTCAGATTTCATCAAAAATATCTACATTTTGTCACAGTCACCAGCTCATCTCACTGTATCTGCACTACACTTCCCATAATCCTCTCTGCTCGCCACCAGCACACACTTGTGCACCTCATCATAGACTCACCCTTCATATTCACTGTGCTCCAGTCACTCCTTGTATGGTCTCGTCTCAGTACACATGGATTCTACAGACTCCTTACCTCTCTACTTACCGATGATCGTCCCGTCTCGTCTCCTGTCTTCCATCTACTGATGGCAAAATGAGGCTTCCTGAACCACTGAGACATCGCAGCCCATTGCTTCACCAAAAGGTTCATTACCCAAAGCTTAATTCACCATTGCTCACTAGTGACACCTAGCTACTGTGCAAAGAAATAGCAGACAAATCCATTAGTCCTGAGCCAATGACCTGGCAAGACATTTGTCCATTGCCTGGGTATGTATCTTTTTATGTCTGACTCTACTTGCACAGAGACAACTTTCAGACCCACTACTAATTATTTATGTATTTATATGGTGATCAACCGTGCCATCCAGCAGATGCCAAAGGACACCTAATAAAAGAGGAACAATATCAGAGAAAACCCTAATAGTAATAATGTATTATACTGTAGTATAATAGCATAATGTAATAATATACACCACAATAATGACAATGACACAACTCTCTGACACTCACTCTTCTTCTATGACTCCTGACACTTCTCTGAAACGCCACAACAACCACAAGGTGGCGCGAGTTTTGAACCCGAAGAGACACTCAGACCATCACATCACTACTTCCTTCCATCTGTCTGGTTACCAATCTTCACTTATTGAGTTCTGCATCACCTTGCATGAGACCACACTCTGAATCTGCACCAGCTAAGTCACCATTACCCTTCTACAAGTCGCCATCTACTTCCATTGCCTGATTCACGCTACTTCAACCCCACTCTACAATTAATAAAGAGCACTTATACTTACCTGCTTATCTGTGCCATGCTTCTGTTAGTAGAAGACCAGATCTACTAATATGAGAAATGGGGAGATTGCTTCAATTAAAGGAACTGTATGTAATAAATGTATTTCAATGAATCATAAAATGGCCCTGATATGTCAGTAGACATTAAGAAATCATGTTAATTTCAAATACTTATATCACTGACAACAGTAGCTCTGGCCAGGATATTGTCATTTAAAAGTTGTTGTTGCAGCCCTCAACTGATGTTGATGTTGACATGTCCTCCACCTATCGACCAATCACATAGTCAGTACTCCTTCTGCATCCGGGTTGCCAGATCTGCTCTAGTTACCACAGCTGCAGCTACAAACGTTCCTGCTGGATCCTGCAGTCTATCTGGCAACCTCAAGTCAGGGGAGAGGGGATGCACCTGCAGTACCAGTTTTGGCCACAATCTTACATACACTTCCTTTAATGTTGCCTCTTTAAATGATGTTTCTTAAAAAACTAAGTTCGGGAGAAGCACGTTCAAATGATCTACCTAATCATGATGTCATTCCAACCAGCTGTCAACAATCAGTAATCAACATGTCTACCAATCAGCTCAAGTGGAGGATCACATAAATATCCAGTCAACTCACCAACGTTCCTTGACAAAGTTTGCAGCATTCTGGCAGGTCACTTTTCTACCCACGCTGTCAACATGGCTCCACACGCTGCTTGAAGCTATGCTACAATGCTACAAAACTTTCCTTACAAATTCCTAAGCTACCTAAAGCCCCTTTTGGCTGCTTTTCATCAGCATTATTTCAAACCAATGGCTCCTCAACATCACGGTAAAAGAATTCCTGTTTTTTTCCAAAGTGTAATATGGTCTTTGCCACAATTCAATCAATGAGGAGTCAATTGTTTGAGCAGCGCTCAGACACTGTAAAGAGTGCACACTGCACAGACTTGCAGCAGGACAGCTACAACAGCTCCTGTCCCAAGAAATAGAAATGTATCTTAAATAACATAGTTCCGGCACGCATCAAGCTTTGTTGTGATCTTGCTGCCTCTGTGTACAACAGACAGAAACTTGTCACACAAAGTGCATTTGCCGTGGTGATGAACAATAAATTTACTCGCTCGCAAAGCGAATGAATGTATCGTGAGGCTAAGTAACTTAAATGTTGACAATACAGCATAATGATTATTTAAGCCATCTTATATTTTGGAGACAGAAACATGCATCACATCTTCCTAATTGTGATTAAACTTTTGAATGTGGCGCCGCGTTGCGTTCAGAATATTACAGTTTCAGAGCATTTACAATCAATGTATGGCGCCAAGTTCTTATGAACCAGGACTGTTTTCTTTAATGTGATTATATTGTAATGTTGTATGCTAAATTTAATAAGAGTTGGACCCAAATGGTCTTACCTCTTTCAAAATAAGAGTCCCATTATGGTTTTACAAACATGCTTTTCCATTTTGTTCCATCTAACTTTTTCTCCACCACAGAAGCAGTGATGTTCCATCTTCTCCCACAGGAGCTCAGTTTCTCTGGCTAATTTCTCCTCTGCCATAACAGTGCTATTCTCTCTGCTCCCACAGGAGCTCAGTTTTCTGGCTAATCTTTTTCTCCTCTGCGCCACAGCAGCGCTGTTATCTCTGCTCCCGCAGGAGCTCAATTTCTCCGGCTATTTTTCTCCTGTGCCACAGCAGTGCTGTTCTTTCTGCTCCCACAGGAGCCCAGTTTCTCTGGCTAATTTCTCCAGTATCCATAACAGTGTGTTTCCTTTTGCTCCCACAGGAGCTCAGTTTCTCTGGCTAATTCCTCCAGTGTCCATAACAGTGTGTTTCCTTCTGCTCCCACAGGAGCTCAGTTTTTCGGGCTAATCTCTTCTCCACTGCTGTAGCAGTGCTGTTCCCTCTGCTCCCGCAGGAGCTCAGTTTCTCTGGCAAATTTATCCACCGCCAAAGCAGTTGTTGTTCCCTCTGCTCCCACAGGAGCTCAGTTTTTCTGGCTAAGCGTTGTTCCCTCTGCTCCTACAGGAGCTCAGTTTTTCTGGCTAAACGTTTCTCCACTGCTGCAGCAGTGCTGTTCCCTCTGCTCCCACAGGAGCTCAGTTTTTTCTGGCTAACCTATTCTCCACTGCTGCAGCAGTGCTGTTCCCTCTGCTCCCACAGGAGCTCAGTTTTTTCTGGCTAACCGTTTCTCCACTGCTGCAGCAGTGCTGTTCCCTCTGCTCCCACAGGAGCTCAGTTTCTCTGGCTAACCGTTTCTCCACTGCCAAAGCAGTGTTGTTCTTTATGCTTCCGCAGGAGCTGAAGAAAATCAGCATTTGGTCCTACCCATTGCAATGTTTGAGAATGAAATTTATCCATCTGACGAAGATCCTCTACAGCATCCCACAGCTGCAAGGAGCACCACAACCCAACAAGACACCGTGACTGAATCTCCAGCAACACAGCGTGGCCGTCGGCCCAGCCGAGCCACATCCCGTACACCGAGACACAGAGGCTTGCCATCGCCTCCACCTTCAAGACATCCACCATCTCCAGCTTCCTCCTACTCCTCAGTACAACCTACGATTCCAGCAATAGAGAAATGGACCGTACTAGGGTTAAGACAAGTGCTAATCAGTGTCGATGATAATTTTTCCAGAAGAATTAATAAAGCCAAATTATACAACCTGTACGTGTCACTTCAAGCAGCTTCTCCATCTCCAAAATCCACTCCACCTTCCAAAACTACAAACAGGTCAAGGAAACATAAGGATCCGAACTCACGCTCTCAAAAGACCCCTTCTCCCACAGAACTGGTTCTTCCTCGAGCACCAGGCCACTGCAGCAGGCCCTCAGCTAGCCCGGGCCGTGCCCCAGTTCCAGTCACCGCTGCCATTGTCGCCGCCACCCAGCCCAACTCATCTCTCTGCTCCGCCGAGCCAGAGACCGTGGGTGTTTCCAGCATTGCACCTCAGGTTAATAATTCTAGTTTCCTCTGCCCCAGGCAATCCTTTAAGCGTAAGTACGCTTCTGCCAGCAGCTCAAGCTTTGTATCACAGCCTTTTCCTGTCACTTTTTCTAACCCCTTCCCTTGGCCTGCAGCCCCACCATCAAACTCTAGCGCGAGGCTGCCTCCGCTAGCGGTGCAGGCCCAGCTGCTTTTTGTCCTCCTTAGCTTTCCTCTTTCCCCTTTTTTCCCATTCCTCCTTTGTCGGGGACCGACCGAAACGAGAGGTTGCCTCCGCAAGCGGTTTTCGGCCCCTGGTTTCTATCCGCCTAACACTTTTTCCCAAACTAGTGCTCCATTCACTCTGTTTTCTGCAACACAGATGCCCTTCCCGCCGAATGCTACAGCCTTGGAACTGCCCCCTGTCGCCAGCAACATTAGAGCACAGATCCTCACAGAAATTCAGGCTGTTGGTGCCAGAGGTGGACCCATTCCCAACCCCAGTACCAAAGTATTGAGAGCTAATATTCCCATAAACCACCCATTGAGACCCCTCATTGACGCTTCTCTCAATTCCATCCTTCAAGCTGTTTCCCCCAGAACCCTCCAATCCTACCTAACTGCATGGAAGTGTTTCAAGTCTTTTCACTCCATATACAAGCTGAATTTTCCAGATTATTCTTTGCTTACCATCACTTCATTCATATCTTATTTCAACAGCATCAAGAACCTCCAAGTCAGCTCCATCAAGGGTCATCTAAGCTGAATTCAACAAACTTGTGTTTGGTCTGCCCTCTCCAGAAATAACCAATTCACAAACATCCATGCTCATCAAAGGCATCCAAAAAACTCAACCCACCCACGCAGACAACCAATAACTCTAGACATACTTACCAAATGTATCTCCACCCTCCGCCAAGGCTACCACTCCACCAATACTGCCCGCACTCTGGATGCAATGTTTATATTGGCTTGCTCCGGTTTTCTCAGAAGCTCTGAAATTACCATCACGTCCACCTTCAACCCAAAGCTTCATCCTATAATTTCAGACCTAGCAGTGATAGATGACGAAACAATCTCTTACTTCATCAAACAAAGCAAGACGGATCAAATGAAAAAAGGGCAATCCATTTACATTTTCAACCTTCCATCACCAATCCAGTATCCAATATCCAATATCATCCAATATCAATCCATTTTAGCCAACCTACATTTCAGAAGTTTGCAGACTAAACTTTTATCTGAACCACTCTTCACAGACGATGCTAACCGCCCTGTCACACGTTTCTGGTTCCAAAAACACCTCAAGTCTATACTGATTCTATCCGGCATCTCGGCAGACAACTTTTCTAGCCATTCATTCCGCATAAGTGCAGCAACCACAACTGCTCAAAAAGGTCTCTCCCAGCACCAGATCCAAAAACTTGGTCGCTGGTCGTCAGAGGCTTTCAAGAGCTACATCCGCTCCAATCGCTCCCACATCAAAGAAGCCCAACAGACCCTCATCAACTAAAATTGTTTCAGCTTCAGCTTGTTTCCATACACTCAATCCTACAGGATCACCACATCCACTCCAATTCAACATCACCAAATTCACTAAATGAATTAATAATATTCACTGCCGTAGCAGCATCTCTCCAGTCACTCCCGCAGGAACCCACCTCAAATTTTTCACTGCAGCAGTGTTATCTCCTCCGCTCTAATAGAAGCTCAGGATTCTCCATCCAGGTGGCTCTCACTGCCGCAGCAGTGTTATCTCCTCCGCTCTAACAGAAGCTCAAGATTCTCCATCCAGCTGGCTCTCACTGCCACAGAAGTGTTATCTCCTCCTTCTCTAACAGAAGCTCAGGTTTCTGCATCCAGCTGGCTGTCACTGCCGCAGCATCTCCCCCGCTCTAACAGAAGCTCAGGATTCTCCATCCAGCTGGCTCTCACTGCCGCAGCAGTGTTATCTCCTCCGCTCTAACAAAAGTTCAGGATTCTCCATCCAGCTGGCTGTCACTGCCGCAGCAGCTATCTCCTCCGCTCTAACAGAAGCTCAGGATTCTCCATCCAGCTGGCTCTCACTGCCGCAGCAGTGTTATCTCCTCCGCTCTAACAAAAGTTCAGGATTCTCCATCCAGCTGGCTGTCACTGCCGCAGCAGTTATCTCCTCCGCTCTAACAGAAGCTCAGGATTCTCCATCCAGCCGGCTCTCACTGCCGCAGCCGTGTTATCTCCTCCGCTCTAACAAAAGCTCAGGATTCTCCATCCAGCTGGCTTTCACTGCCGCAGCAGTGTTATCTCCTCCGCTCTAACAAAAGTTCAGGATTCTCCATCCAGCCGGCTCTCACTGCCGCAGCAGTGTTATCTCCTCCGCTCTAACAAAAGCTCAGGATTCTCCATCCAGCCGGCTCTCACTGCCGCAGCAGTGTTATCTCCTCCGCTCTAACAAAAGTTCAGAATTCTCCATCCAGCTGGCTCTCTCTGCCGCAGCAGTGTTATCTCCTCCGCTCTAACAAAAGCTCAGGATTCTCCATCCAGCTGGCTCTCACTGCCGCAGCAGTGTTATCTCCTCCGCTCTAACAGAAGCTCAGGATTCTCCATCCAGCTGGCTCTCACTGCCGCAGCAGTGTTATCTCCTCCGCTCTAACAAAAGCTCAGGATTCTCCATCCAGCTGGCTCTCACTGCCGCAGCAGTGTTATCTCCTCCGCTCTAACAAAAGCTCAGGATTCTCCATCCAGCTGGCTCTCACTGCCGCAGCAGTATCTCCTCCGCTCTAACAGAAGTTCAGGATTCTCCATCCAGCTGGCTCTCACTGCCGCAGCAGTGTTATCTCCTCCGCTCTAACAAAAGCTCAGGATTCTCCATCCAGCTGGCTCTCACTGCCGCAGCAGTGTTATCTCCTCCGCTCTAACAAAAGCTCAGGATTCTCCATCCAGCTGGCTCTCACTGCCGCAGCAGTGTTATCTCCTCCGCTCTAACAGAAGCTCAGGATTCTCCATCCAGCTGGCTCTCACTGCCGCAGCAGTGTTATATCCTCCGCTCTAACAAAAGTTCAGGATTCTCCATCCAGCTGGCTCTCACTGCCGCAGCAGTGTTATCTCCTCCGCTCTAACAAAAGTTCAGGATTCTCCATCCAGCTGGCTCTCACTCCCGCAGCAGTGTTATCTCCTCCGCTCTAACAGAAGCTCAGGATTCTCCATCCAGCTGGCTCTCACTGCCGCAGCAGTGTTATCTCCTTCGCTCCAATAGAAGCTCATTATTCCCCATCCAGCTGGCTCTCACTGCCGCAGCAGTGTTATCTCCTTCGCTCCAATAGAAGCTCAGTATTCCCCATCCAGCTGGATCTCACTGCCGCAGCAGTGTTATCTCCTTCGCTCCAATAGAAGCTCAGCATTCCCCATCCAGCTGGCTCTCACTGCCGCAGCAGTATCTCCTCCGTTCTTACAGAAGCTAAGCTTTTCCATCCAGCTGGTTTTCACTGCCGCAGCAGTGTTATCTCCTCCACTCCAATAAAAGCTCAGAATTCCCCATCCAGCTGGCTCTCACTCCCGCAGCAGTGTTATCTCCTCCGCTCTAACAGAAGCTCAGGATTCTCCATCCAGCTGGCTCTCACTGCCGCAGCAGTGTTATCTCATTCGCTCCAGCAGAAGCCCAGTTTCTCCAACCGACTTTATTGCGAAACAGTGTCATCTCCTCCGCTCCAACAGAAGCCAGTTCCTCCACCCAAAGGCCTCCACTGCCACAGCAGTGATACCGCCTCAGCTCCCGCAAGAGTTCCGTTTTTCCATTCAACTTGCTTGTACTGCCGCAGCAGTGATTTCTCCATATTTCCGCAGGAGTGTCAGTTCTACGTCCAACCCGGCTCACCGGTTTCGAAAAACAAGTTAAAATGGCTCGTCTCCGCGGCTGCAGCAGTATCGACAACTCAGCTCTCGCAAAGCCCGATACTCCATTGAAACTCGTTTCAATACCACAGCAATGTCGTCATCTCCATTCCCACAGGAGCCCAATCATCCGTGCAAATTGTTCGTTTGGATAGTTGGAAAGCAAGTTGAAACGTCTCGTATCCTCTGCCGCAGCAGTTATAGTCAATTTCGCTCCTGCAGGAGCTCTGATACGACTTTTCAAAACCTGTTTCACTGTCTCAGCAGTCTCACCTTCTCCACCCCACAGGAGCCCAATTCTCTGTACAACTGGGTCTTCAGATAGTTTGGAAAGCAGATTTAAAAGGGCTCATCTCCACTGCCACAGCAGTATCACCAACCTCACTCCCGCAGGAGTTCTGTTCCTCCATCCAAACTTGTCCCACCCCCACAGCAGTGTCATCTTCTCAACTCCTACAGGAGCCTAATTCTTTGTACAGCCGGCTCATTGGATATGTTTGAAAGTATGCTGAAACAGCTCATCTCCACTGCCACAGCACTGCTATCTCCTCTCGCCTACATGCAACCACCCCAGCTGACTACCAACGAGGTTCACCTTTCTGATATCACGACCATACAAACCTCAGACAATAATGAACAAGATCTCCCGATCCAGTGACTATCCCCCCCCTTCGATTGGCACAGCACCAGTTCATGCTCTGCAACTTTTGGGGGGCATCAACATCATTTACTGGCTGCTGTCCTATGCTAGTAGCAATTTTTTGGGGGAGTACTCTGGGTTCGGGCCAAATACCGAGCTTGGAGCCCTCTCCTCGGACAGCACGCCAAATACGCATACCATTTATTCTATCTGAATTATTTGTAAGTGTGAACTCGTGAAATGATGTTTCTTAAAAAACTAAGTTCGGGAGAAGCACGTTCAAATGATCTACCTAATCATGATGTCATTCCAACCAGCTGTCAACAATCAGTAATCAACATGTCTACCAATCAGCTCAAGTGGAGGATCACATAAATATCCAGTCAACTCACCAACGTTCCTTGACAAAGTTTGCAGCATCCCTCCACCACCCCTTCTACCTCACACGCACCTGGTTAACTTTCCTAACCAGAAATACGGGGGGAGTACTCTGGGTTCGGGCCAAATACCGAGCTTGGAGCCCTCTCCTCGGACAGCACGCCAAATACGCATACCATTTATTCTATCTGAATTATTTGTAAGTGTGAACTCGTGAAATGGCAGTGGAATAAAAGAAGGTGCCACAGAAGGTCAGAGACTTAGAAGAGTATGTCAATGAGTTCATCACCATCAGCCACTGAGCCACTTGCAGTGACTTATCCTTTTGGCAGGATTTTGGTGTGGAATGGATGATGGGACCTGCTATGTAATGCTCCGAAGAGGTACATCATGGACGCTGGAGCAGTATATATTAACTTTGCCCTATGGATATAGGGATCCTCATTTGTTATTGGTAAAGTGGATGAGGACTTCATCACCATCATTCATTCCAACCTCACACCTATCATGCAAACAGCCACTTACCATCATCCAGAGTCTCGTCCTGCCAAGATGGCTGCCACACCTGCATCGCTTGCCAAAACATCCAGAGTCCTGTACTGTCTCCTGTGTCCGTCCGGAGCAAGGTGATGGCTCCAGCCCTGTGATCAGCATCCAGAGAGAGCTCTAGCCAGTGACCAGAGTCCAGAGAGGACTCCGTATCCTTCCATCACGAGTCCAGTAAGGGTTCCGCCTTCTTTCCCCGAATGACTCCATCCCCGTTCCGAGTTCTAAGAGTACTTTATCCCTCCCCCCAAAAAAATCGACATCAATGGCCATGGAGGCTAAACCTGAACATTCGCCATTCAGTACACATGGATTCTACAAACTCCTTACCTCTCTACTCACTGATCATCCTGTCTGGTCTCCTGTCTTCCATCCATCGCTCAATGAGTTCTCCATCACATGCATGAGACCACACTCTGAGTCTGCACCAGCTACGTCACCATTACCCTTCTACATGTCACCATCTACCTCCATTGCCTGATTCACGCTACTTCAACCCCACTGTACAATTAATAAAGAGCACTTATACTTATGTGCTTGTCGGTGCAATTCTGTTCCGTGACATATGTATGTTCCGAAGATGAACAAAGGTCTTACAGGTTTAGAACAACACGAGGGTGAGTAATTAATGACATAATTTTAATTTTGGGGGGAACTAAACCTTTAAGTTTAGGGACCTGTTGCTATGACAGCTATGACATCCTGAAGTCCAGGATGAGCATCGAAGAAAAAATCCAAGATCATGCCAAATCGTCAACAATCAAATGGACTCCAGCAGTGCAGGTCAGTCTCTTATTGAAAATGTATGGGCCATCATGAAAAGAAGAATCAGATAATGACAATCGCAGATATCAGGCGAGTCAAAATTCCACTTGCAAAACTGCAACAACCAGTATCCACAGTTTAATTATTAGGGAACTACTATTAGTAGTTCCCTAATAATTAAAAAATGTGATTAAAAGGAAAGGTTGTGTGACACAGAGGTTAACATGCTAAAACTAAAACATGAAGTATTTAGTATTTATTAAATCATACACTGGAGTGAAAATGGTGTGTGCACATAAGAACATTGTCTTAATTAAAATTTTATCCAGATTTTAAATCCATGGAATTTATGATCAAATCGGATCATAATCTGCCTTATAAATTATCTCCCAATAATGCTACTCCTGTGTTTATTTTTTTTATCTCCGTCAACAAAAAGAGACAATTAATCCTTTATTTTGAAAAGATTTTACTAAGAATCTAAACGAATGCCACACCTTTAGGACCACAAAAGTGAAATATCTCTTGGAAGGTATGAGGTAGTAGCTGCTGACCTGTATGTTGGAGCCACAGGAAGGGCACCGTTTAGAGTTATCCTTCAGCCAGGCTTCACTTAAAGACTCATCCTTCACTCTTTGGATTAGCTGCTTTTCATGTACGTCCTTTTCCATTTGTACTTTGTAGAGGAGAATAAGATTAAAAATTACTAAAACTGGGCTATATAATGAAGTTGAAAACCGATGCCCAACCAATGAAGTTAAAGTCTGAAAAACCAAAAATCACAGCTACATAGAAAATAATTTGCTTAAATATAATATTTTAGAGTCTAATTACAGATTCCAGTACATTAAGGCAATACACTGTGTACATCAAGCATAGAGTATATCATGTCATAACTAATGACAACATTGTGCAGTTATCAATTAATTCCTGCAAACCCAGCACTTGACCACAAAAATCACTGTTTAAATGGGGTCTACAAAACTAACTCCACCTAAAACAGTAAGGGGACCTCGGGGTAGTGTTCAATGACCAATTAACCTTTACCAGCCACATTTCAACAACATAGGTAAACACACATACACAAACTGCTCTTCTACTTTTTCACATTTATCCTATCTTCTTCTTCTTCTTTCGGCTGTTCCCTTCAGGGGTCACCACAGCGAATCATCTGCCTCCATCTATTCCTATCTGTATCCTCTTCTCTCAGACCGACTACCTTCATGTCCTCCTTCACTACATCCATAAACCTCCTCTTTGGTCTTCCTCTTGACCTCCTGTCTGGCAGCTCTAACCTCAGCATCCTTTTACCGATGTATTCACTCCCCCTCCACTGAACATGTCCAAACCATCTCAACCTGACCTCTCTAACTTTGTCTCCAAAACATCTCACACGTGCTGTCCCTCTGATGTACTCATTCCTATCCATCCTCGTCACTCCCAAAGAGAACCTCAACATCTTCAGCTCTGCTACCTCTAGCTCTTCCTCCTGTCTTTTCCTCAGTGCAACTGTCTCCAAACCACACAACAAAGCTGGTCTCACTACTGTCCTGTACACCTTTCCTTTCGTTCTTGCTGGTACACTTTTATCACACAACAGACCTGACACTTTTCTCCACCCATTCCAACCTGCCTGCACACACTTCTTCACCTCTTTTCCACCCTCCCCATTGCTCTGGACTGTTGACCCTAAGTACTTCTACTTACTTAAGTAAATCCTGCACCTTCTTTACCTCTTCTCCCTGTAACCTCACTGTTCCACTTGGTTCCCTCTCATTCACACACATGTATTCTGTCTTGTTGCGACTAACCTTCATTCCTCTACTCTCCAGAGCAAACCTCCACCTCTCTAGACTTTCCTCCACCTGCTCCCTGCTCTCACTACAGATCACAATGTCATCCGCAAACATCATAGTCCATGGAGATTCCTGTCTGACCTCATCTGTCAGCCTGTCCATCACCACCGCAAACAAGAAGGGGCTCAGGGCCGATCCATGATGCAGTCCCACCTTCACCGTGAAGTCCTCTGTCTCACCTACGGCACACCTTACCACAGTCCTACTGCTCTCATACATATCCTGGACAACTCTAACATACTTCTCTGCCACTCCAGACCTCCTCATACAATACCACAGCTCCTCTCTTGGCAATCTGTCATATGCTTTCTCTAAATCTACAGACACAATGCAGCTCTTTCTGACCTTCTCTGCACTTCACCATTAACATTCTCAAGGCAAATAATGCATCTCTAGTGCTCTTTCTTGGCATGAAACCATACTGCTGCTCACAAATGTCCACTTCTCCCCTTAGCCTTGCTTCCACTACTCTTTCCCACAACTTCATTGTATGGCTCATCAGCTTAATACCTCTGTAGTTTCCACAACTCTGCACATCTCACTTGTTCTTAAAAATCGGCACCAAAACGCTTTTCCTCCATTCCTCAAGCATCCTCTCACTCTCTAAGACCTTGTTGAACAACCTAGTTAAAAACTCTACTGCCATCTCTCCAAGACACTTCCATACCTCCACTGGTATGTCATCAGGACCAACTGCCTTTCCTCTCTTCATCCTCTTCAAAGCTCTCCTAACTTCACCCTGCTAATACTTTCTACTTCCTGGTCAACAATATTTGCCTCTACAACTCTTCTCTCCCTGTCATTTTCCTCATTCATCAGTTCTTCAAAGTACTCATTCCATCTTTGCCTCACCCTCCTGTCACCTGTCAAAACATTTCCATCTCTATCTTTAATCACTCTAACCTGCTGCACATCCTTTCCATCTCTATCCCTCTGCCTCGCCAACCGATACACATCCCTCTCACCTTCATTACTATCTAACCTTGCATACATGTTCTCATAAGCTTTCTGTTTGGCCTTTGCCTGTCTACTACTTAATTCCTGTCTACTTTCCTCAGTCCTCTCACTATCCCACTTCTTCCTAGCTAACTTATTCCTCTGGATACTCTCCTGGACTTTCTCATTCCACCACCAAGTCTCCTTGTCTTCTTTCCTCCTTCCGTCCCCCTGATCACTTTGGCTGTAGTAGTCCAGTCATCTGGAAGCCCCTCCTGACCACCTATGGCTTGCCTCAACTCCTCCCTGAAAACCACACAGCACTCTTTCTTTTCCAACTTACACCACTTTGTCTTCTGCTCTGCCTTTACTCTCTTCATCTTCCTCACCACCAGAGTCATCTTACACACCACCATCCTATGCTGTCTAGGTACACTCTCACCTACCACTACTTTACAATCACTAATTTCCATCAGATTACAGCGTCTACATAAGATATAGTCCACTTGTGTGCTTCTGCCACCACTCTTATATGTCACCCTGTGTTCCTGCCTCTTCTGAAAGTACATGTTCACCACAGCCATCTCCATACTTTAAGCAAAGTCTACCAGCCTCTGTCCTTCTGGGTTCCTTTCCTGAAGACCAAACCTGCCCATCACTTCCTCGTCCCCACTATTCCCTTCACCAACATGTCCATTCAAATCTGCCCCTATCACTACTCTATCACCTCTGGGAACAGTCTGCATCACTTCCTCCAATTCACTCCAGAATCTGTCTCTCATCTTGCATACAACCTACTTGTGGAGCATAGGCACTAACAACATTCAACATCACACCTTCAATATCCAGCTTCAGACTCATCAACCTATCTGACACTCTCTTTACCTCCAGAACATTCTTCACAAACTCCTCCTTCAGGATCACTCCAATTCCATTTTTCTTTGTGTCCACACCATTATAAAACAGTTTAAACCCTGCTCCAATGCTTCTAGCCTTGCTCCCTTTCCACCTGGTCTCCTGGACACAGAACGTCAACTTTCCTCCTCTGCATCATATCTACTAGCTCTCTGCCTTTACCTGTCATTGTACCAACATTCAAAGTCCCTACTTTCAGTCCTAAACTCTTGCCTTTCCTCTTCTCTTTCTGCCTACGGACATGCTTTCCATTGGACATTTCTCCTATGGTTTAGCTCATCTAGATTTCTAATAAAAACCTGCCATTGTGTACTATGAATAATTGAGTCAATATATTGACTGTGCATAAATGTACATTGCTATAAAATGAAAATGACTTGACCTAACTGTACTGGTGTGCATGAAAGGATACTCCAATGTGATCTTACGTTCTTTGCAGAGAGATAGGCCATGGTATGTTCGCTTGCAGAGGGTGCAGAAGACAAACTGGCATGAGGGGCAGATGCCCATGTTGGCATCAGGCTCGATCATCACAGCCATGCAGCAACTCATGCGTGGACAATAAACAACATCTGGCATTAGGTTCAGACTCGACTGCAGAAGGAGGCGGTCATAGCGGGCAAATTCATCTTCGCCCACGAGAAGCTTCACCTATAGAAGAATAGAAATAGTGGCATTCGTTTTTTCTTAAACAGCTGTAGAAACAGCTATAGTCCGTAATAGTCAAAGCCTTTTCATAGCTCTTACTAATGTTCAAGAAAAAAGTACCTGTGCAGGAGAAGCCATGGATGTACACTGAGGCTCAGGGCAGGTAAGGGACTGGACTTGGCCATCTCTAATCTTGACCTGAAAGTATTCCTTCACGCAGGCCTTGCAGAAGACATGCTGACACTCCTTGAAGAGCAAAGAGTTGGAACCAAGATTCTCAGAGAAGCAGATTCCACAGCAAAAAACCTTGCCATCAAACACCTTCTGTTTCTGAGCTTCATTAAAATCCAGCAGCTGGGTAAGTATATCTGTGTGAGGGTCAAATTCTTGAACCGCTCTTTGGTCCAACTCTTGCACTTTACTCTTTTCTACAGCAGTGTCTACTGCTTGGTTCTGACCAGATTCATATTGAGGCTGCCCACCAATGGTTTGGATCTCGAGTGGAGATTGGATGTTCAGAAATTCAAGAGTTTCTTCTTTTAGAAACTGGATCCAGGTAAAAAGAACCACATTGCCCCTGTTCTCTTCCCACAGTTCGTCCAGTCTCTTGCAAAGTGCGGTGATCTTTTAGACATTAAATAACTTATTAATTGAACAGAGATTATTAATCTAAAGGGTTATGCCACTATCATTATGACAAATCAGGTCCAAAAATGAAAGTAATTCCATAAATAAATATTATTTAATTATTTAAAGGGGGGGGGGGGGGGGGTGAAATGCTGTTTCATGCATACTGAGCTTTTTACACTGTTAAAGACTTGGACTCCCATCCTAAACATAGACAAAGTTTAAAAAACGAATGTTGGACGTTTGATGGAGTATTTCTTTGTCAAAAATACTCCTTCCGTAAGTATGGGTCGGTTTGACGTTAATAGAGCCGAAGGTCCTTGTATGGGCGTACGGGCTCTTCTCCCGGTAGGGTGCGTGCGCGCGTGACTAGAGCGAGAGAGGAAATGCACGCCCATAAACACTCTTTCAAGCCGCAGATCCAGTCGTCCGTGAACACTTATGACGCGCCGTGCTCCCGCTCCACTTTATTCCTATGGGTGACATCAAGCGACTTCAACGCTTCAGCACAGCATTCCCGGAAGGCAGCGCTGCATTTGAACCGATTTGAACGCAGAAATGACGGGAAGCTTCACAACATTGCGGATTTCCACTGTCACTGCTGTCACAGGACTTCACCAAATCATACCAAAGAAGTGTGTTTTTGACGGAGCGGTCCCAGCGATAAAGGTTCGGTCCTGCTTTGGAAGCAGCCGGTGAGTAAAACTGCTTAAAATGTCTATGCTGTTGGCTATCGTCGCGTGAGTAAACGTCAGTAAACGGCACGATCGCGTGCTTCGTCATTCAAATGCGCTAAAGGTTAATGTTACTCCATTGTTGTTCTATGTATAACGTTACACTAGTTTGACGTGCAAAACCGTTTTCCTTGCTACTGCTAAGGTTTAGTCGCATACAATAGTCCATAAACCGAATCATGTCCTCATAAACTGCGAGTAAAGACACACAAATGTTGACAGGACACTAAATACAGTACATACCACAGAGACGGACGTTCTTCTGACACTGCCACTCCTGCAGCCCTCTCAACCAATTTAACTTTTTCACACACTCCTCGGCCTATTGGGAGGGGTGGGGGTAATGGTTTGCTTATCTCAAATGATTGGAAATTTGATCCATTACCGTCTCTACCGGCCAATTCATTTGAATCGCACTCAATCACTATTACTCACCCTGTTAAAATCCATGTGGTAGTGGTCTATCGTCCTCCAGGTCACCTCGGTAACTTTGTGGAGGAGTTGGATGTGTTACTTTCTAGCTTCCCTGAGGATGGCACTCCACTGATTCTGCTTGGTGACTTCAACATCCATCTTGATAAACACCTAGCTGCAGACTTCAGCACTCTACTGACTTCATTTGACCTTAAGTTAGTATCTACTATGGCTACTCACAGATCAGGTAACCTATTAGACCTTGTCTACACACGCAACTGCTCCACGGACAACACTTTAGTTACTCCATTACACACCTCAGACCACTTTCTCATCACTCTTAACCTCATACTGACTCCTGATACAACACGTACTCCTACACAGATTACCTTTCGGCGTAATCTACGCTCACTCTCTCCCTCTCGCCTATCCACTATGGTTTCATCTTCACTCCCTCCACCTGCTCAGTTCTCAGCACTGGACACTAACAGTGCTACGGACACTTTTTGCTCCACTCTAACATCCTCCTTAGACAGTTTTTGCCCCCTTTCATCCAGACCAGCCCGCCCCACCCCATCTGCCCCCTGGCTGTCTGATGTTCTCCGTGAACATCGCTCTGGACTCAGGGCGGCAGAGAGGAAATGGCAGAAATCTAAAAACTATACTGACCTTACCTTGTATCAGTCTCTTCTCTCTTCTTTCTCTACAAATGTCTCCACTGCTAAAACAACATACTACCACAACAAAATCAACAATTGCTCTGACTCTCGCAAACTCTTTAAAACATTCTCCTCTCTCCTTTGTCCTCCTCCTCCCCCTCCTTCATCAACTCTTACAGCTGATGACTTTGCATCATTTTTCACAAACAAAACATCTCTCATTAGCAACCAGTTCTCCTCACCACAAACTGACCCGCACATCTCAACAACTAACACGAACACGCTTCCATCCTTCTCTCCGCTCTCCGAGGCAGATATTTCTAAACTCATCCTTTCCAATCACCCTACTACCTGTCCACTTGATCCTATACCCACTCACCTCCTTCAGGCTATTTCTTCTTCAATCACTCCTGCACTCACTCACATTGTCAACACTTCTCTTCACACGGGAACCTTTCCCACAGCATTTAAGCAGGCTCGGGTAACCCCACTGCTTAAGAAACCCTCTCTGAATCCAGCACTTTTAGAAAACTACCGACCGGTATCCCTTCTGCCTTTCATTGCAAAGACCCTTGAGCGAGTTGTGTTCAATCAACTCTCTATGTTTCTTGAACGGGACAACCTCCTAGACAACAACCAATTCGGCTTCAAAAGCGGCCATTCGACTGAGACAAAAGCAGCTTCCAAATCCTCAGTGCTCATTCTGCTGGATCTGTCTGCTGCTTTTGACACAGTGAACCACCAGATCCTCCTGTTGACACTTAAGAAGACGGGGATCTCAGGAACTGCTCTCCAGTGGTTCAGGTCTTACCTCTGTGGTAGGTCCTACAGGGTGTCATGGAGAGGTGTAGTGTCTAAGTCATATCATCTAGCTACTGGGGTTCCACAGGGCTCAGTCCTTGGACCACTTCTCTTCTCCATCTACATGTCATCATTAGGTTCTGTCATTCAGAAACACGGCTTCTCCTATCACTGCTATGCTGATGACACTCAACTCTACTTCTCATTTCAACCAGATGATTCTACAGTCAGTGTTCGTATCGCTGCCTGTCTGACAGACATTTCTGACTGGATGAAAGAGCATCATCTTAAACTCAATCTTGCAAAGACAGAAATACTTGTTTTCTCAACCAACCCAGCACTTCATCAAAATTTCTCCATTCAGCTTGGTTCATCGACCAAATCTCCATCAAGGACAGCCAGAAACCTTGGAGTTGTGATTGATGACCAGTTAAACTTCACTGACCACATTACTGCAACAGCCCGGTCCTGCAGATTTGCTTTATACAACATTAGAAAGATTAGACCCTTCCTATCAGAACAGGCTGCACAACTCCTGGTTCAAGCTCTTGTTCTTTCCAGACTGGACTATTGTAATGCTCTTCTGGCTGGGCTTCCAGCATGCACTATCAAACCCTTGCAGCTGATCCAGAATGCAGCGGCGAGAGTGGTCTTTAATGAGCCAAAGAGAGCGCATGTTACGCCTCTCTTCATCAAACTGCACTGGTTGCCAATGGCTGCTCGCATCAAATTCAAGGCACTAGTTCTCGCCTACAAAACAACCACTTGCTCTGCACCAATATACCTAAACTCACTTGTTCAGACTTACTCACCCTCCAGAAGCTTGCGTTCTGCGAGCGAGCGGCGCCTCGTGGTTCCATCCCAAAGAGGCATGAAATCGCTCTCACGGACATTTTCCTGGACTGTTCCCACCTGGTGGAATGACCTGCCGATCTCAATTCGTGCTGCCGAGTCTGTAGCCATTTTTAAAAAACATCTTAAGACACATCTTTTCCAATTGCACTTGACCAATACAGAATAGCACTTACTGATCACCACAGCAACGACCAAAAAGTGCACACTCCTGGATCATATCTACGTCTCTCATCCGGATTTGTGCCTTCAGGTGGGTATGTTACATAATTATCATAACTATCAAAATCCAGTGTTCTGATCCAGTGAGTTTTTGTTGTAGATGGCTATTGCTGCGCGTTTAGCTAGAATGCCATACAAAACCAACCCATTGGGCCACTGAATCTGCATTAACGACAACAGTTGGGGCAACAGCCTTAGTCCTAATGGGTTGTTATCATAGCTATCAAAATCCAGTGTTCGGCATTTTGCGTACATGAGTTTTTGTTGTAGATGTCTATAAAAAAAATAATAATAATTAAAAAAAAAATTGTGTACTGTGCTAATTCATTGAGATTTCTTACAGCTCTTACAGGTTGTTGGCCTTGTCTGTTTCGTTGCTTCTATTACTCTCCCCTTTTTTGTAAGTCGCTTTGGATAAAAGCGTCTGCTAAATGATTAAATGTAAATGTAAATGTAAATGTTGCTGTTTCTCCTGTTCAATTTATTTCAGCCTGATTCTGGATCACGTATTAGCTGAATCCGATCGATAGCCATGGGTTTCTCCACGCTTGAGGACGTCACCGCTTTGGATGTACTCGTCATTCTTTAGCTCCGCCCACACGATACGCCTCCAGGTGCTCGTTTTTTTCCGGAAAGACTCGGTACAGCCTATATTTCTATTATAAATTTAATAAAACTAAAGACTTTTCAGAGATATGAAGGATGCAATACTACTCTATAGGTACTCAAGAGAGAGAGTGTTTCACCCCCCCCCCCCCCCCTTTAATGTTACCATTTAAATACACTAGCTCAAATGCTAAAATACAAACCTGGACTCTTGAAAGCCATTTGGAGCTTAGAGTAAAGACTGGAGCTGATGATGAAGGGTAGTCTGTAGGTAGTACAAAACTCAGAACCAAGGGGGGTAGAAAGGACATTGCACACTCTATGCATGCCTCCCCTATGAAAAATATGCACAAAACATAAAGACTATGGAGAATAGATGCGTTAGAGCTCCAAAGTTAATTGCCTTAAAATCAAAATAGTGATATTTACTTTTATTTGCAAGTATTAATCTACTTTTAGTACAATAGGTCAAGATACAATATTTTTCTAAATCATAGATTTATTTTCCAAATCCTGCATAAAATCTTACCCTTGACTAGCAGTCTGAAGTTGGGAGGAAGCTCAAGGCACAGATGGATCTTGCCACTCTGTTTTGATTCTGTCCTGTGAAACTCCTCTTCATCATATATGCTCGCTAGAGCCAGCAGTTCATCTGTTTGTGCTTCCTGGTTGGCTGACATTTGAACATTCCTGAGATCAATATAAAAACAAGTATTGTAAAACTGTAGCAAAGTTATGCTACAGTCTAGCATAACTGTAGAATCTAGATTGCCCTAGAATCTGGCCATTCCAGTTTTGCCAATATGTCAATCCCATGTTGATTTCTTATTTAAAGAATAATATTTCAGGTCCACAGATATGATTAAACATACTGTAGACTGTAGAAAATTCAACAGCAACAAATATGAATTTATTGAAAATTGCCTTTCTTAAACTCCGCATCCACTTTACCATTGCCGTAACAGGGAGTGCAATCGATAGTATGAAAACCTCTGGAACTGCCAGACTTGAAACACATCAGCAGTGGGTCTGCCAAACTTACGCAAAGGCCTAGGGACCACCTCAGTAACTTCAGGTGCAACCTCAATGACAGCTGAATACTCTGGCATGGAGTCCATGACTGTTGAGAATTCTGCCATGATGGTTGGAGGTAGGGCTGGGCGATATGGAGCAAAAAATATATCTCGATATATTTTGCTATATCTCGATATACGATATATATCTCGATATCTTTACAGGAAAAATAACCCCCTAAAAACTACAGCAAAAACAAATATGCCAAATACCACAAAAACCTTTTTTTTTTTTAAATTGAAGTGCAAAGAGGTAGTCAAGTGCTTTTGCGACATTTAAAATAAAAAACTCCCTGATTACAAAAATAATAATAATTTAACTGTAAAAGAAAATAAATAATATTGCCTTCTTTTCATTTATTTCATGCTTTCAAAAGATGAATCAAAGACTCCCTTTTTTACAGTTAAAGTAAACAGTAAGCATTTTGCCGAAAGATGGGGGCATGACTGAGATATAAATAAACTGTTTGTCATAACACCACTTCCTGTTAAATTTGTATCAAAATTCAAACAGTGATGTTTGTCATGAGTTTGACAAAATTCAAACTCATCATGCAGATCATGTAGGCTACACATGAGCTGAATTTCACTTCTTTTCCAGTTACAGAAAGAAATATGAATGTCAGAAGGTAGGCTATATGATAATATGATACAGTACAACTGACAGAAGAGCACCGCGTGTCTCAGGACACCCGGGATGTCGCGTTTTTCACTCTTGGTTAAAACGTGAATAGACCTATTCATCATAATCCTGTGATAAAGCTGACAAAATAATAATAGTAATGATATTGCAATACTTTTTAAATGTTTTCAAATGATATGCGATCATTTTGACATTTTAACCGAAAACTATGCGATCAGTTAGACACAGATCATAAACTGGCATGATTGCGACCGCGTCTCGCAC